>NW_026622649.1:0-142953 GCF_015846415.1 Triplophysa dalaica
GGCCAGAAGTGAGAGGAAAAACTCGACCAAGAACTCTGGCCCCTGGTGGGGATCACCTCTTGCCATCCCAGATCACTGACGTTGCCAGGTTGCAGACTCGTTTTGCCGATGTGTTCTCATCTCTGCCTGGCCACACATGCGGCATATGCCGCACCTTAATGCAGTCTTGAGTTCCCTGAGAGGAGCGGGTCTCATGGCTAACCCGAAGAAGTGTACAATTGAGCGAGTGGAGATCAGGTATCTGGGCATCTACTTGGGTCACAGGCAGGTGCGTCCCTAAATTGACAAGACAGCAGCAATTGCAACCTCCCCGAGATCCAATGAGTTCCCGGCCTGAGTCGGGTGGTAGGGGTATGTGGCAAAGGGGGCGTGGTCAAGCGAAGTCTGGAAAGAGAGAGACAGGAAATCGGCGGGAAATAACTAGGTCAAAGGCCGATGGTAAACACCTGTCTGTGATTGCAGTGATTGGCGAGAAGATGATAAAAGCAAGCATGAGGGGAGGATTTTGAGAGAGAGTTTGGCTGAGGAAGCGACAGCACGAGAGGAATACCGGAAGCGAGAGAACCTTATGAGCCAGGAGGCCATACTTGATTATTGTTTACTTTTGCTTTATGTTTTATATTTGGACAAATAAAATCCTCTGACCAGCCACGCCAACCCTGTCTCCTTCCTTCCAAGACAAAGAACCCCTTTACAATCATCCCCGTTTTCGATCTTCATTGAGTAATGATGGCGCCAGTGTCTACGGCATGCCGTCTGGCTCCTTGTTGTCTGCTTAGTTTGTTATTTGCTATCGCTTTGTTCATATGTATATGTTGTCGTGATGTCTCTGCTTTGCTAGTTTATGATCGCCAAACACTCTATAATATCAGAGACTTTAATGATACACTGTCTGGAGGACACGTGTTGGAAAACCAACAGGCTACAGACCCTCCACCTTTCCTGGCAGATATACTGGCGTTTTTACACCAATTGCCATGCGTTATTCCTAGAAAGAATCATTGGAGACGACGAGGAAAGCGCGGAGGCATCCTGGTTAGATTCAAGGCTTACCTGGTGTCTTCGTCTGTGGGCGTGGTGTGTCCTCGCGATGGAGGCTGTGTTCCTGTTGCCCGGCTTTCGCTGGAGGTGATAGGCAGATGGTTCCGTCCTGTATTTTCGACGGCGACTTCTGAGCCCGACCTGTCGATTGTGCCTTCTCCTCCTGCGCGTGCTTGGGCCCGCAGAAGTGGTGTGGATTCTTCAAGCCTTCGCCTGCTGAACCGTGCGGTGCCTTCTGCCACTGAGGATTCGATTCTTCGTTTGGCTTTGATTAATGCTAGATCGCTAGCTAACAAGACCTTTTTGCTGAACGATTTTTCCACTGAGTTGGATTTCAAGTTTTTGACAGAAACCTGGCTTCATGCTGGTGACTCGGTTTCTTTCTCTGAACTTCTTCCTCCCCTCTGTGATTTCCTAAACTCCCCCCAGATTACCGGTAAGGGTGGAGGATCAGCTTCAATTTTAAAATCGATTTTTCATTGTCGGGAGATAGCGGTGGACGGTTTCAACAGTTTTGAGTTGCAACTTTTTGAGACTAATTTTTTTTGCGACTGTGTTATGTGCTGGGGAATATCGACCTCCAAAATATAATAAGAATTTTATTCAGGATTTTGCAGACTTTGTGGCGGGGATTGTTTTAATGTGACCGTTTTTTAATTATTAGTGATTTAAGCAGTGCCTTGCCGCGACAGCGGTAGCTTCAGCCCTCGTGTTCAGCCTCCACGTGTAAAGACCGAAGAGTGTAAAGACCTGCGACTCTACCTGCACGACTCCACCGAGCAAAGACACCCGCAAGGCACATCAGTATATTTAACATACCTTTGCTTTCATTTAATTGTCTACTAACATGTGTTTCGAGTTTATTCCTGTATTCTACCGTAGACCGCGTTCTCACCCAAGACACAAGGCACGACGCACACACTCTCAAGCGCGTCCCATTCACATCTCCCCTTTTACACTCTGTATCTATCTATGGGTCTATGGAACTGCCAGTCAGCTGTGAACAAGACTGACTTCAGCCATGCGTTTGCCAGCCAGTCTGAGATTCACATTCTTGGTCTTACTGAGACTTGGATTTGTCCTGAATACTCAGCCACACCCGCTGCTCTCTCCACAAACTACTCCTTCTCTCACACTCCCCGCCAAACTGGAATAGGAGGAGGCACAGTTTTGCTTACCACCAATGATTGGAAATATTCCACACTATCTTCCCTATGCAACAACTATTCACTTGAATACCATGCTGTTAATATCACTTTTACCACTCAGCTCAGCGTTGTCGTAGTTTACCGTCCCCCAGGTCCTCTTCACGACTTCATTGAAGAGTTAGATGTGCTGCTCTCATCATTTCCGGAGGATAGCGGCCCTCTTGTAGTCCTTGGGGACTTCAACATCCACCTGGAGAAACCCTATACTTCTGACTTCCACCCTCATGTCCTCGTTCGACCTCACGCGCCTCATCACAGCCAGTACTCATAGATCTGGTAACCAGCTGGATCTCATCTACATCCGTAACTGCACCACAGATAACATTCAAGTCATACCTCTTCACATCTCGGACCACTTCTTCATCACTTTCAACATGCTCCTTCCTACATGCACTACACCAACACCACCACCCGTTCACTTTAGACGGAACCTTCGCTCTCTCTCCCCTAGCACACTCTCTGCTAGAGTGACATCCTCTCTTCCCTCCAACTTTGCTTCTCTAGATGCTGACACTGCCACCGACACCCTATGCTCAACACTTACATCCTGTCTATATAACCTTTGCCCTCTGTCCTCCAGACCGGCTCGTGCCACTCCCCGCTTCCCCTGGCTGTCTGACATCATCCGTGAACAACGTAGCACACTCAGGGCTGCTGAAAGGAAATGGCGCAAGACCAAGAACCCTGCTGACCTAGGGGACTACCAGTCACTACTCTACTCTTTCTCTGCTAGTGTTACCACGGCAAAAATGTCTTTCTATACACCAAGGTAAGCAATGCATCTAACACTCGACAGCTTTTCAAAACATTTAACTCTCTTCTTTGCCCCAATCCTCCCCGCCCACTTCATCATCGACTGCGGAAGACTTTGCTGTATTTTTCACTGACAAAACATCATCCATCAGCAAACAATTCTCGGTACCTCAGACCTTGGGAAACACCTCCCACACTTCAACCATCGAACTCTCCTCTTTCACCCCACTTAAGGACACAGAAGTCACCAGGCTTCTCTCCAGCCACCCACCACCTGTCCCCTTGACCCTATACCCTCCGATCTCCTTCAGGACATATCCAGCTCGCTCACACCTGCACTCACACACATCATCAACACCTCCCTGCTCACCGGCACTTTTGGAGCCTTCTACTCCCGACAGTTACAGACCTGTCTTCTCTCCCATTTATAGCAAAAACACTTGAAAGGGCAGCTTTCAACCAGGTGTCTTCCTACCTATTCCAGAATAAACTACTGGATGACAAGCAGTCTGGCTTCAAAACAAACCACTCCACTGAGACGGCACTGCTATCGGTCACAGAAGCACTGCGGCTAGCCAAGGCGGAATCTAAATCCTCTGTCCTGATTCTGCTAGACCTATCTGCAGCGTTTGACACTTTCAATCACCAGATACTACTAGCAACCATGGTATCACTAGGAATCACTGGCTCTACCCTCCGCTGGTTCAAATCCTACCACTCCGACATATCCTTCAGGGTGTCATGGAGGGGCTGACGGTCCACGGCTCACCACATGATCAATGGGGTCCCTCAGGGGTCGGTGCTTGGACCGCTGCTTTTTCCCATCTACACGACATCACTGGGACCCATCATACAGGCACATAGCTTCTCATATCACTGTTATGCCGACGACACCCAGATCTGCATCTAGTTTCACCCAGACGATACCACTGTAGCAGCTCGAATTACAGCCTGCCTCGAGGACATCTCAGCTTGGATGAAAGAACATCACCTCCAGCTGAACCCTGCCAAGACCGAACTACTCGTGTTTCCGGCACACCCTACGGTCCAACACGATTTCAACATCCATCTTGGCAATACCACAATCACCCATTCCAAAACAGCCAGGAACCTCGGAGTCATATTTGATGAACAGCTGTCCTTCAATGATCACATTGCAAAGACAACACGGTCATGCCGATATGCCTTATTCAACATTAGAAAGATCAGACCCTATCTCACGGAGCATGCGGCACAACTCCTCGTCCAGGCCCTGGTAATCTCAAGGTTGGACTACTGCAATGCTCTCCTTGCTGGTCTTCCTGCAAAGGCTATCAAACCACTTCAGCTGGTTCAGAACGCAGCAGCACGCCTCGCCTTCCAACAGCCCAAAAGGGCTCACGTGACTCCCCTTTTCATCTCTCTCCACTGGCTGCTGGTTGCAGCCCGTATCAGATTCAAGTCACTAATGCTTGCCTAAAGGACTATCACTGGATCTGCACCGGCTTACTTCCACACTCTCCTGCACTCCTACACCCCATCAAGATCCCTGCGTTCAGCAAACCAGCAGCGCCTTGTATTGCCTTCCCATAAGGGCAGTAAATTGCTCTCCCGCTCTTTCTCATTCACAACTCCTTCCTGGTGGAACATACTTCCTAACTCTGTCCGTTCAACCACATCTCTCACAACATTTAAAAAACTACTTAAAACCCACTTAATGAATACGTACTTTGTGATATCATATCTGATTGTTCGCAGGAGGAATAAGAAGGTCTGGTGATTTTCCATGACCAATGTTACCTCCTTTTTCAAGCATATAAATATAAGTCCTTAAAACATTAAACTTGGGACTCTGACTGAACTACACTCCTGTGTTTGTGTTTCATTCTTGGTCTCCTGGATCGATCCTGAAACTCTGTGTGTTCCGTCGACTAGACTCTTCAACCTTAGAATAACACTTAGACAAGGGGACATAAGAATTTTTGTCTGCGAAAGAGGGGAAGAGACTCTCTTCTCTCTTAGAACCAAGAGAACAAAGCATACCTGAGGCAAGCGCACTGACGATCGGACACAGACCTACATTAAAAGGGGTAAGTGTTTTTCTATATAGTTCTTTTTTGACTTACAGAAATCTAACGCTTACCCTGTAGGATTCATGTGAATTAATATTTCGTACAGACATAATCGTTTTTTTTTTCAATTCATGTTAGTGGGATTTGACTTGTGACAGCGAGGCTGGCAACAGTAATTAATAAAATAATTACTAACGCACGAATATGAATGGTTATGCAGTCCTGATCACACTGTAATTTGGGATCGAAGTGTTAGCTTTGCTGCTCAGAGGAAGAGGCTTTGTTACTCACAAAAAATCTCTTTGATGTTTATTCCAAAAAATAACATTCTTACAGTTAAATTGAAAATATATTATAGATATCACTGTTACTGCATGATATATTGAAATATTGTTGTCAGAAAAAAGACGGTGAATTTAATACCACCTCTGATGACAATATAATACATGCAATATTGTTGAAACTGTTGGTCGATTGAACACGAGGGTTTTCTGTATTTTTTGTTTTGTCTGTACTGTTTTTATCACTGCCATTTTTGAAGTGTAAGATGGGGGGTTCTGTTTCAAGGCCACTGCCGGGCGAAACGCCAGTCGCATTTCACGAGTTCACCTATGCAGATAATAAACGGTTAGCAGAAGTGTAAAAGGTATGCGTGTTTGGCGTGCTGTCCGGGGAGCGGGCTCCGAGCTCGCCGGTTCCTTCTGAACCCGGAACACTCCCCCTGCTAGGGTGAGTGTCCCGAGCTCGGAAACGGCCCGAACCCAGAGCAAACCCCCCGGATTCTGCTAACGGGGGAGTTCGGGGGAAGGAGCTGGGGAGGTGGGGTGGGTGTTAGAAACAGAAGAGATGTCGCAGGTAAGAGGTCTTGCTTATTTATGGGCTGGCTCGCTTAGCAGGTAGGGTGGAAGCCATGATTGCTGATTGCGAACCAGCCGGGTTTGATTATATGCTCCGGCTCCTCCCGAACTTTGTTTATAAAACATCATTTATGTACAGAAATAATCAAGGGTTTTATATAGATCCATATGTTAGCAACCTCGCAGGATGGTCAGAGGGAATAAAACCGCAAATTTATATTCCCTAAATGAGGGAAGGTTCCTTTTCTGATGAGTGTATGGTATTGGCAAAGGGCATGGTAAATGAAGGTTGGGGAGACCCAATGTGCGATTATCCATAGATGAGTAAAGCTTATGTCGTATGGAAAGACATGAAAAAGGTTTGGGACCAGGGTCCAGAAAAACAAAAAATTGTTGCGTATGTTGCAAATCAAAACCGGTGGCAATTAGAAAAGTTGCCGGGATACTCTGTCCCTTGCCAAAACCAGACTTCTCCCTCTGCACCATTACTGTCGATAAAACCAAAAGCTTCCGCAAAACCTAACACTACAGGTCAAGAACAAACAGTAGATATAAAACAGCCTAAAAAACGATAAAACAATTAATTGATAATGAACCTGACTCAACTACAAACCCTCAAAATTCAATGGTTTGGGAAAGAGCTGGAAACACACTAAATGTTAGACCGTTAAGAATGTCTGATATGGAAGCAATCTGTAAAAGTTTGCCTTCCCCACGGGAAAATATGTGTCAATCTTGCACTCTCACACAAAATATGGACATTTTACAGTTAGAGAATTCCGAGCGGTGTTGTTAAGAACGCTCGAGAAAGATGTAACGGAAGAAATGCTGATTGAAAAATGTCCCGCATTATCGATTATGATAAAATCACAAACAGCGGTACGGCTGCAAACCCACATGAGTTGTTTTGGGAAACTTTTGCAAATGTTGAAATATTTTTTAGACAGCTAAGAGTGTTCCTTGATGAATGCTTAGGGAGTTAACAGGACTTTTTTCAGAAGGCACTAAGCAGGCAGCGAAAGAATCAGCTGCTCAATTTTTTGTGCGTTTTAAGAAAGCATGGATCGAATATTCTAAATTGCCATTAAATAATAACATAAAGCCTCTGTTTTTTAGCACTTAAATAACATGAATCCAAAACAAGCGCAATTGATCAGAATAACAACTTCAAACTTGCATGATATGACTTTAGATGCTCTAGGAAAGAGAATCAGGGAACTAGCCTCTGGTGGTTTTGCTGTAAAAGTTGAGAATGCTATGTTTACAGGCTATCCACAAAAGAGGAACATTGAACACACTTCTGTAAATCCGCAGGTCTATGATCCTAGGCGAAGGAAGAAGTCTGAAATAATATGCTTTCATTGCGGCAAGAGGGGCCATTACAAAATAGAGTGCAGACAGTTGAGCAAAGCCGACTTCTGGTGAGACACACACACAACAGCACACACCACAGAGCACACATGAGAACATGGGTGCTTCATACCCAACCCAGTGGCATTCAAACCAAGCATAGGGATGCCCGCAGAGTGATGTCAGTTCTGATTTATGTATGATGACCCTAACATTCTCGAATAGTGGGGAGGATTTGCCTTATTTTTTCCTCATGATAAATGGGCAGCCTCAAACCTTTCTGCTTGATACAGGTGCAGATGCTTCGTCTATGACTTCTAACAGTTATGAGGGTCCCATAACTAATCAAATTATTCACTCTGTGGGAATTTCCGGAACTGACATTGCCTGTGCTGTGACACCTCGATTAGAGGTTAAAGCCGATGGTATTAAACCATTATTCCACAAATTCACAATTATTCCAGGTGCTCCACTAAATCTTTTAGGTTGTGATATGATGCATAAATTAGGCATGGACATTAGGTTTACTGATCACAAGATGGTTTTTCTTATCTGTCTAGTTTACAGGCATCCGTCGATCCTTTGCCTACAAGTGGACTTATAGGTGGCTCAATGGCATCTGCCTCCGGTGGCGAGTGTGCCCTAAAGGGGTGGACTCCATGATTAACCCTTTGTAATGGTCTCAGTTCAGGGATGATACTGGTTTCATTGACATGGAACCTTACAGGGCTAAATTTAAAACAAACAAACCTGTCTACATTAAACAATACCCTTTGTCTAAAGATAAGGAAGATGGTATTTGGGGAGATGGTGGTCTAGTGGGTTAAACCACTGAACTGGTAAATCAAAGGTTGCTGGTTCGATCCCAGCAGCCACCTCCAGTGTATCCTTGAGCAAGACACTTTACTCCATGTTTGCTCCAGGGGGATTGTCCCTGTAATAAGTGCACTGTAAGTCGCTTTGGATAAAAGCGTCTGCCAAATGCCTAATGTAAAATGTAAGGTATTTAAACATTTGATTGAAAATTTTGTCAAGCAGGGTTGTCCTGGAACAAAACACATTCAACCATATAACAAACCAATTAATCTGTTGTGAAAAGCTGATGGGAAAAACTTGGAGATTAACTCAAGATTTAAGAGTTAATCAGTTAATCATACCACTCGCACCAATTGTGCCTGATGTTTTGACTGTTATGAATTCAGTGCCCACATTCACACAAGTATTTCACAGTAATTGATTTGTGTGCAGCCTTTTTCTCTGTACCTGTGCACCCAGATACTCAGCCTTTGTTAGCATTTACATTTAAGGGCAGCAATATTCATGGAAACGCCTTGCTCAGGGCTATGTAGACTCACCCGCTGTCTTTTCTGCAGCAGTGCACAGAACTTTGGCCAAATGACTGATTTGCCTTCAACAGTGTGTGTGCTTCAGTTTGCAGATGACATACTCGTGTCGGGGGAGACGGAGGAGGACTGTGAAAAAGCATCTATAATTGTTTGCAATGTACTTGCTGAAACAGGTTTTCAAAGCTTCGAAAGAGAAACTGCAATGGGTCCAAACTAAGGTAACCTATTTGGGACATGTGCTGATGCAGGGTCTCAGAGCAATATCCACAGATAGGGTCCAGCTGATCAGAAAGGTTAGTCCCCAAGAACAGTGCAGCAGCTACAAAGCTTTCTGGGACTAATTAACTACTGTAGACAGTGGATACCTGACGGCGCGATTCACGATAGGCACCTGAGGGGTCTGATTTATCTCAAGCTCCGCCAAACACACCATTGGAGTGGACTGCGGAAGAGATGAACATTTTCAATGCCAACCACACCAGCATTGGGCCTGCCGGACTACACCAAGCCTTTTCACTTGCATGTTAGAGAGACACTGGGTGCAGCTCTAGGGGTCCTATTGCAACTTCATGGCTCAAACATATAGGCCAGTTGCATATCTGTCTAAGAAGTTAGATAACATAGTCACAGGTATGCAAGCATGTCTTCGTGCTGTCGCTGCAGCTGCTCTGATTGTACAGATGACTGAGAAAACTGTGCTGTCACACCCTTTAATATTATATGCATCCCATCAGGTAGGTAATTTTAAACAACATGCAAACACAACACATGACAGCGCAACGACGCTCAGGTTACGAGGCTACTCTGCTGGCAACGAAAAATCTTAGCATTCAAACGACAGCAAACATTAATCCTGCTTTGCTGGGTATTTTGGGTATGGTAGACATGGCAGATTTTAATGTTGAACATGATTGCATCTTTGAACTGACCAACTCTTACTCTTCTAGGTTCGATCTGTTTGATACGCCCTAGAGGGGAGAACACATTTATGTTGATGGGTCTTGTTCAAAGCCCTCTGACGGTATCTGCCTCTGTGGCTATGCTGTGGTTTCCGATTCAGCAGAGGTTAAAGAAGCTTTTGCTCTAGACTGCAATTCGGCTCAAGCTGCAGAGTTGATAGGATTAATACGGGCCTGTGAGCTGATGACAGGAAAGAGAGTAACAATTTTCTTGCAGTTGTGCAAAAGTAGTTCAAGCAATTAATCAATTGTATTGTATAGCCGATGTTCATAGAACAGCAAAGCTTGTTTTGGATGCATGCTTAACATGTGCTCAGGTAAATCCGCACAAATCAGCTAAGCACGATGCATTGACACATCCGGAAGCTCCTTTTCAACATCTACAAATTGATTTTACGCACATGCCGCCGATAGGTAATCTGAAATATCTTTTGGTAAATGTTGATCGATTCTCAAAGTAGGATTCACCTTACTACACCTCAGGGTGGAGAAACCACTGACTAAACTGAGGAAAGAATTACCTTTTGTGAGGTGGGGGCCACCCAAATCAAGAAGATAGAAGGCCCATTGAGCCAACAGTGCTGACTCCGTAGCTTCCCCTGAAGTGCATTGAGGGCCAAAATCTATTCTAAAAAGGAAAAAGGGAAAAATTGTTATCCTAAGTGCAATTTTCTGTGGAATTCTTAGATATCAATTCCTATACTGCGTGCACACTTACAGAAGCCCTTATTGTGTTTGGCCCAGATATTCTTAAATCAGTGAAGACGACAATAGAAGTTGCCCCTGACCCAACTAGAGTAGTGTTGCAATGTCCAATGCCAGGTAACCTAATTCTGTACGCTCTCATGCTAGAAGGGGTAGAATTAGTTGTAAGCAAAAGAGATAGCCCACATCCACAATGATAGAACCTAACAGGACATGGCACCCGTTCAGGCAGCCAGGTATGTGTAGACTGCGTGGAACAACGATTATTCTAATCCTAATAAGTATAATAATCTCTGGTATAATCCTAAATCAAGAAGTAAAATTAGGGAGAAATGAAACTCTCGCCACTCGGCCAAAACGGGAAATGGATGAAAGTTTCCCTGATAAAGACACGCTTAAGGTCACTCTTAGGGCAGGCAGTAGCGCAAGCTTCCTTTGTGACCCAATATCTTTAACCATGGGGGCAGCTGAAAATATAGAAGCAGTTAGAGAACAATTTGGAGAAAGTCTGTATATCTGCAAGGGATCTTGTGGGTGGTCAGAGGTAATAGCGTATCATGGCCCTGAAGCCACAGGCAGGAGTATTAGCAGATGAGGTTAGAGGAGATTGTTGGGTATGTCTACAGCTCCACTCAATGTGGAGTACGCAGGAGCTTACAGCAGACATGCTATTAAATGATGATGGTGACTGCGAGATGCCAAAACAAATGTCTTTAATAGTACAAATGACTCTGAATATATGAGAAGGAAGACCACCAACATCCATAATGCGAGACTATAACCGTTCGTACACAGGAGAACATTTTCAAGGTCCTGCATTAAATGTATATGCTCATCCCGCAGAATTATGTGTGTGTTCCAAATCAGGCAGACATATAGTAGGAATGTCCGATTGTAGAAATGTAATTACTCTTTCTCAATCAAATAACGGACCTCATAATTGCACCATACAATATCTCAATAAAACTACTGAGGGATTTGAATGTCTATTCTCACACTTAGCTAGTGCACCAGGAATGGTGTGGGTTTGTGGTGAAACTGCATATTACCATTTAGATGCAGGGGAATGGAAAAGTTGTTGATATTCTGCTATTTTGTCACAGGAACTAGCATAATGGAAAAGAAAATAAATAGATATCTGGCCACATCTTTGAATAGACAAAAAAGGGAAACGAAACTACCTAAGTATTATGCAGGCCACACGATTAGTGATCCATGGACTACTCCTTGGGAAAACGTGGGATGGTCCCTGGCAGGTTTCTTTACAGCAGTGGTTCTCAGCTCTGGCCCGCGAGATCCACTTTTCTGCCGAGTTTAGCACCAACTCTGATAAAACACCTGATGAGGCTAATCAGTGACTTCAGGAACAGACGCGTTCAACCTAATGTTGGGCTGCACAGATTGTTTGGCATATCACATTAAAGTACCGCGAGAGCGATTCAAATGCGTACTGCGCAATCTGCACTTGAATCTCTTTTGCGGTACTTAAATCTCATAAGATGATAGATTTGCGCAGCGCCACATTAAGTTGAACGCATCTATTTTAAAGACGCTGATTAGCTTGTTCAGGTGTTTTATATCAGAGTTGGGGATAAAGTCTGCAGGAAAATGGATCTCGCGGACCAGAGTTGAGAACCATTGCTTTACAGGAACCGGTACTACTGTTTCTCTGAACAAAATCAATGGTCTAGGATGGGAAGTTCTTTCTCTGGAAAATGATACAGTGCAAGCTTTAAACTTAATCTATGGAATTAAAGAAAATGAGAGTTGCCGTTATGCAACATAGACTTGCTTTGGATATATTAACAGCAGAGAAAGGAGGAGTGTGCAAAATGCAAGGGGTATCTTGTTGTTTTTCAATTCCAGATTATTCAGATAATGTCACTGACGTTGTGAAGCACATGAGAGAATCAGTTCGTGAACCCACACCGGTAGATGCAGCATGGTTTCAATGGTTGGACAGCCTATCAGGGGGATGGGGATATTGGATAACCGGTACAGTAATTCCAATTGTTATAACCGTATTAGCTTTGTTACTATTTTTGCCATGCATGTTGCAGTGTGTGGTCGGATGTGTTAAAAGATCTGTTACTTCCTTTACAACCAAAGGAACCGATCGAATGATGTTAGCAAAAAGTACGACTGACGTCAACCAGGCTATGCTGGTTAGATGCACACCTAAAGGTTATCGTCCGAAAGATCGGAATCAAACTTGGGGATCCACAGTTGATATTTACAGCGATATGGACAAGGATGATAATGATTATTGTAGTAGAGTAGGCGGGGCGAGACCGTGGTTCGAGTCCGGTGAGTAATTGTGAATTAGCGCCAGCTGTGCGCACACCGGGCTCGAATCACGTAGGAGATGGGAGCATATAAAAGGAACGAGCGACCGGACCGTCGAGGAGAGAGGACCGGGCCCGAACTTGTGTTATGTTTGTATTGGTATTTATATTTATGTTTTGTTGTTTATGTTATTTCGCCGCCAGTCGTCCGTGAGGGGCCGCCGGCTGTTATTATTTATATTAAAACTTTGTGTTTAATGTCTGTCGGTTCCCGCATCCTTCCTTCCTTTTAATGAATTTTATTACAATTATTTTCACACATATGAGTTAGAACCAGAACCAATACCGGTGATAGAAGAACCAAGAAATGTTGATTTAAGTGACAATGAAATGGAAGGAGATAATGGGTTTGACGATTCGGTAATTGTGATTGGCACGATAGATGATAAAGAGTAGATATAATTATGTTTTTGTTTTTATTGGGGATGATTTGTTTTGTTATGTTTTTATTACAAATCAGTCTGACTGATCCTTTATCCTCATTGATCTTTTATCTCAAAGAACAGCTTGCAAACCAGAAAACCAGAAAACCACACAAAGATAGGCAAATGCAACTATCCATTCATTAAAGATTTTGTATTAACACCTTTTTTATACTCTATATTTTGTTCTTTAAAGGGACACAGGACAGCTTGTAAGACTGTTGGTCTGAAAGTGGCCATTGTGAGAATCTGGATTTCGTCCATGTCTTCTATAAATATTGCATCTGTGTATAATACAATATTCATATATCATATGTATTGATTCATATTAGTATTAGCTTCTATTCATGCCTTACTGTCCTGTTGTTTAACCTCGTTGAAAGTTGTATCATGTCTTATGCTGTCTTATGCTGATATGAGTATCCATTGGTCTCCATCTCAAGGTTCCTAATGATGTCAAGGGACAATTCTTTTGATACTGTTATATTGAGTATGTATATTGAATACGTACTTTGTGATATCATATCTGATTGTTCGCAGGAGGAGAAGGTCTGGTGATTTTCCATGACCAATGTTACCTCCTGTTTCAAGCATATGTGACGGGCGAAGCAACGACACATACACAGAAGTACAAATTACCACCCCCGAAGGGTATTTTATTAGACAGTAAGTTGTCAATGCCACGGAGTAAGAATTCCTAGGCGGTGCTTGGTCCCCAGGCACCGAGTCTTGCTTCTCCTTGCTTCTTTCCTGAAGCAGTACGAATCTTTCCTTCCGGGTCCTTTCACTTCCGGGTTAGCGATATAGCTCCTTTAACCAGTCTCTAGATATCCGATCCGGTAGGGCATAAACACAGACAGAGGCTCAGTGGCATTCCAACCTCGTGGAGACGTTGCTCACCTTTGTTTGCCTACCAGCAGCTTTTATAGCTGCTGGCATCTGATTGTGACGAGCGGCAGCTGTGTGTCGCTCGGATTGCCTCCATCTCCATGGCGACGCTGATAGCGCCAGGGGTGACTCGTCACACATATAAATATTAGTCCTTAATACAATAAACTTGGGACTCTGATTGAACTACACTCCTGTGTCTGTGTTTCATTCTTGGTCTCCGGATCGATCCTGAAACTCTGTGTGTTCCGTCCACTAGACTCTTCAACCTTAGAATAATACTTAGACAAGGGGACATAAGAATTTTACATTCTAACAAGCAGTGTGTCGTCATTAAGGGCATAGCACTTAAATGGTTCCAGTAATATTTTACAGACAGAAGTTTCTCTGTTCACCTTGGTGATTTCTCGTCATCTACTGCCCCTCTTTTTTGTGGCGTTCCCCAAGGGTCAATATTGGGCCCTATGCTGTTTTCGTTGTATATGCTGCCTTGGGGTATATTTTTAGAAAGCACAATATTTCCTTCATCGTTAAGCGGATGATGTTCAAATTTATTTGCCTGTCAAAACAAAGCTTCTTTTCAGTCATTATTCAATTGCCTGAGAGATTTAAAGGTATGGCTGGATCAGAACTTTTCTTTGTCTTAATGAAAAGAAGACTGAGATTGTTGTGTTTGGTCGTCCTGGGGACTTGAGTGCTTGTGTAGATGCACTGGGTGATTTGGGCTTGAATGCTTGTCCTTTTAACAAGAATCTCGGTGTGATTTTTGATAGTGTTCTTAAGTTTGAAAAACAAATTAGCTCTATCGTAAAAGCCAGTTTCTTTCAATTGAGACTCTTGGCTAAAGTCAAGCCTTACCTTCGGCGTAAGGAGTTTGAATGTGTAATTCATGCTTTTATTATATCAAGGCTAGACTACTGTAACTCTTCATATGTTGGTGTGGACCAGTCATCTCTTCAACGTTTACAGCTAGTCCAAAATGCAGCAGCTCGACTTTTGACTGGGACAAAAAGTATGAGCACATTACCCCAGTATTAGCTTCACTACATTGGCTTCCTGTTCGTTTCAGAATTTATTTTAAGATTTTATTATTTGTTTTTAAGATCTTAAATGGGCAAGCGCCTGTCTATTTATCTGAGCTTTTGAATGTACACGCACCTGTAAGAGCACTTAGGTCATGTAATCAGATGCTTCTTGATGTTCTGAGAACCAGGTTAAGAAATAAAGGTGACCGTGCTTTTTCAGTGGTGGCCCCAAACTTGTGGAATAGTCTACCTGTACATTTAAGAACTGCTCAGACTGTTGGAATTTTTGAGACATTACTTAAGACACACCTGTATTCTTTGGCTTTTATAACAGGCTGAGTGGAGACATTGCGTTTTTGTTATTATTTTGATTTGAAATTTTTATTTGATTTGATTTGTGTGTGTGTGTGTGTGTGTGTGTACAGTTGAAATAAAAAGTATGTGAACCCTTTGGGCTTACTTGGATTTCTTCATAAATTGGTCATAAAATGTGTTCTGATCTTCATCTTAGTCACAACAATAGAGAAACACAGTCTGCTTAAACTAATACCGCACAAACATTATACGTTTTCATGTTTTTATTGAACACAACATGTAAACATTCATAGTGCAGGGTGGAAAAAGTATGTGAAACCCTAGGCTAATGACTTCTCCAAGAGCTAATTGGAGCCAGGAGTCAGCCAACCTGGGGTCCAATCAATGTGATGAGATTGGATGTGTTGATTAAAGCTGGCCTGTCCAATAAAAAACACACACCAGTTTGAGTTTGCTGTTCTGAAGAAGCGTTGTCTGATGACCTCATACAAAAGAGCTCTCAGAAGACCTACGATCAAGAATTGTTGACTTACATAAAGCTGGAAAGGGCTACAAAAGTATATCTAAAAGCCTTGATGTCCATGTGTCCACGGTAAGACAGATTGTCTACAAATGGAGAAAGTTCAGCACTGTTGCTACTCTCCCTGGGCGTGGTCGTCCTGTAAAGATGACTGCAAGAGCACATCGCAGAATACTCAATGAGGTGAAGAAGAATCCTAGACTGTCAGCTAAACACTTACAGAAATCTCTGGCACATGCTAACATTTTTGTTGACAAATCTACAATAAGGAAAACATTAAACAAGAATGGACTTCATGGGACGACACCACGGAGGAAGCCACTGCTGTCCAAAAAAAAACATTGCAGCACTTTTGAAGTTTGCAAAAGAGCACCTGGATGTTCCACAGCACTACTGGCAAAACATTCTGTGGACAGATGAAACCAAAATTGAGTTGTTTGGAAAGAACACACAACGCTATGTGTGGAGAACAAAAGGCACAGCACACCAACATCAAAACCTCATCCCAACTGTGAAATATGGTGGAGGGGGCATCATGGTTTGGGCTGCTTTGCTGCCTCAGGCCCTGGACGGATTACTGTCATCGATGGAAAAATGAATTCCAAAGTTTATCAAGACATTTTGCAGGAAAACTTAAGACCATCTGTCCGCCAACTGAAGCTTAACAGAGGATGGACGATGCAACAGGACAACGACCCAAAGCATAGAAGTAAATCAACAACAGAATGGCTTCAACAGAAGAAAATACGCCTTCTGGAGTGGCCCAGTCAGAGTCCTGACCTCAACCCGATTGAGAAGCTGTGGCAAGAGAGAGAGATTCACACCAGACATCCCAAGAATATTGCTGAACTGAAACACTTTTGTAAAGAGGAATGGTCCAAAATTTCTCCTGACCGTTGTGCAGGTCTGATCTGCAACTATAGGAAACGTTTGGTTGAGGTTATTGCTGCCAAAGGAGGGTCAACCAGTTATTAAACCCAAAGGTTCACATACTTTTTCCACCCTGCACTATGAATGTTTACATGTTGTGTTCAATAAAAACATGAAAACGTATAATGTTTGTGCGGTATTAGTTTAAGCAGACTGTGTTTCTCTGTTGTTGTGACTTAGATGAAGATCAGAACATATTTTATGACCAATTTACGAAGAAATCCAAGTAAGCCCAAAGGGTTTACATACTTTTTCTTTCAACTGTATGCCCATGCCCACCTAGAGATTACGCCAGCCACATCTGAAAATCCTGTGCCATCCTCCTGTGAGAGCCTGTGGACTGACTGACCATCCCAGCTCCATTTCATGCAATTCCATCACCACCCAAGAGAAAGGCGACCATCTGACCATCCAGGTGTTTTCTCTCCATTAATCAATCATTGGAGTTTGGGTTCCTCGCCACATCAGGGCAGTGTTGGCATGCTCACCGGGAGACTGATTTATTTCCTTATTTATTTATTTAATTATTTATTAATTAGATATTAGTCATTAGAATGATCTTGCTTGCTCTATAAACACCATGCACTGGACTTTGTTTTACCTTTCTGTTATTGTCTTATCTGCTCCTGTAAAGCTGCTTTGGAACAATGCACATTGTGAAGAGTGCTATATAAATAGACTTGAATTGAATGGAATTTATTATATACGTATTATTTTATAAGCATTTTTCCAAATTGATCTAAAAATAACTTTCTGTCTAACCGTTAGTGATTAGTTCTGCTGTTTAGGGCAATATAAAATGTATATAAGGAACATGATATGAATGTAAAATAAACCAAAGGAAGTCACGTTTGTTCTTAATCGCTTTTGTTTATGGCATTTGTAATGATTATAGTAAGCTATATCTAGATATATATAGATTATTAGATTATTAAAGTTATTAAAGCAGCTCTTATCCAAACCTTGCTTCTCAAGCAAACGCTGAACAACCTGAAATGCTTAAAGCAGTTTGGAACCACACCAGTGCCCGAAGATGAGTTCATCAACAGATGGACACTTGGGCTGGATTTGGACGGAATTCAGAGTCAGGTCTTGGAGCTGTGAGGCGAAAGAAGAACGGGACAAGTAGTGAATAGAAATTTTGACAGAAAAAAAGAAGAGGAAGAAGAAGCAGAACTAGAAATGTACATTTTCTGAAGAAAATGTGAGTGGTGCTTCGTGGCAAACCGCAGAACTGGGCACTCACTAGGGTGATGACACATGAAGGCAAGAAAGAGTTTATCCAATCGCCATGTCTCTACAATGTTCTGATGCTTAGATATAGGTATTGCTAAACAGTTGCTAGGCTAACCTGTTTGGTTGCTAGGGGCGTGGCCGGGCAGATGCCAATTGATGATGCTAAAAGCCACAAGTGAAACAAACCAACCCCAATGTCTCTATGATGCTCTGATGCAAAGATATAGGTATCGCTAAATGGTTGCCCACCCCCTTTTTAGGGTGGCTCTTACACCCTAGGAGTACAATTTACACCCCATTGTGAGGTATGTTCTTACACAGCCTGATAGCTTCTTCAAATGTGGTAACCAACATTTTTCTACAGTGTCCTCGCTCAGAGCTTTGACCCATCAAAGTTGGGCGCAATGTTAGGTCAATGGGATTTTTCGGGTTTTTATTCGCCCCCTATTGCACCCCTACCACCCGATCGCTTCCAAAAGTCATTGCACACCATTGCTCTACGGGCTGCTCGATTTGAGCCCTCATTCGTGTGTCAAATGCAAAAAAAACGTTTACGTTTTTTTAATGGGAGTCAATAGGCCATTTCATGATTTTGGGAGGAACTCACACCCCAGTGGTGCAATTAACACCCCATTTTGAGTAAGATGTTCTTACAGAACCTGATAGCCTCTTCAAGTGGTATATTATCCACAATTTTCTACAATGTCCTCACTCAGAGCTACGACCCATCAAGTTAGGCGCAATTTTAAGTCGTTAGGATTTTTCGGGTGTTTTTTTAGCCCCGATCACACCATCTTCATCCGACTGCTTATAAAATTCAGTAATGTCTTTAGAAAAACCACCATACAGTTATATCGGGATGAGAAAAAATACCGGTTTGCAGCTCCACTGCATCCGGCCCGGGCTCCATAAGTTCCGTTGGGATTCGCTCGGGCACGACGTGATCTACGGCAGATTGCACTGTCACACCACCTCTGTGTGGTCTAAAGAGGGTTGATTTGCTGAGGGTTGATCAGTAGATGTCATCTACATTTTGCAGTCCTCGGACTAAATGTCCCACATAACCGAAACATTTAATTTTCCCAGTAGTTGCAAAAACAACATAGTCAAACTCATCAATGGGAAATTTAAACGTAAGGTCTAACTCCGCATCATCTTTTACAATCATGTAAGCAAAACGTCTAAATGAAAAGATATGCTTTAACAAAGGAGATTCACTTTGATTTTCTAATCGACGACACTTGTCTGCCATGACCAGAAAGGGACTGTATTAGCAATTCATCACTCATAAACGGGGGAACATTTAATAACATCACCTTTTTAGATGGCATTGGCAGGGGCAGAACAGGTGTGAACAACCCATCGATATGAATCCCTCTCTCTACTAGTTTGTTTGCCTTGTCAACAGTATTCAGAAAAACAACAAGGGCATAATTCATTTTTGAGGCTGATAAAATAGATCCATGTCCCACAACTTCTCCTATAGCTATACAACATTCTTCAACGCTCGCCACGGACCTCACTGCATGACGTCGCGTGTGCTCAAAGCTTGCGAGTCCAGGGCCGCAATGCTTACCTGAAGAAAGGGGCGCCGTTAGGTTGGGTGCATATGGGGCCCAAATGCTTGAGGGCCCCACAATCATCCCGGACCCTTTTACATTTTTACAGTTTTTTTCATGTCAGTTAATAACACTTAAGTGAAACAAAAATCTTTCCTGTAACTGAAAATATTGTAAATTTAAGTGTAACGTGAATGTGATACTCTTAAAAAAAGCGCGGCAGACGTAGACGTAAAAAGTAACTATGGACCAAAACAAGTATGTGTCAGGTGCACAAAAAAGATAACTCAAAAAGAGTAAGTATAATGCAACTTCCAACTCAATTTTAAACAAAGTGTTTTATGTAATCATTGACACCATAAGCAGTGAACTTAACAGCAGATTTGATAATCGTGTCATATTTCAGATACATTTCGCTTTATTCTGGAAATTATTTAAAGGTCAAAGGATTAATTAGAAGAATCTGCAAGGTGCTATGTAAAAAGCTGAGTATCAGATACACTTCTTATATCTGTTATGAATACGCTCTGCCAGGTTTCCTAAGTAACTTGATGTCAGATTCCACCATATAGTCCATTAAGTTAACATCTAAATTTCCCCTGGCGGGATTCAAATCCCATAGTCAATCAGTAAACTGAAACTCAAAAAAAGCTATTTGCGTCTACAATGGACGAAGACCGTTTATCGCATCTTGCTGTCATATCAATGCACTGGTTCCCATCCTTTTTCCTTGGGCCCCCACTTACATATATCACAATCAGATCCCCCTCAACCCTAATATATGTGTGTGTGTGTGTGTATATATACATATATAGATAGTAAATATAAACAAATTAAATGCAATAATTAAAATATAAATTTAACTTAAAGATTTTAATGATATTTTTACTTGAATATTCAAACAAATGTTCATGTTATTTTTAAGGTAACTGTCAATTACTGCTTATTTTACAAGGTGTCTTTTCATTTTGCTTGGTTTCATGCTGTCATTTACCAATTTTTCACCACAGAACACACATTCTGGCTGAGACTTGTCTTGTCCTTCAATAAACCTCATTTTAAGTAGGTTTTGTCAGAGCATCTAAACTTTTCTTCATTTCTGATGAAGAATCATCGCATCAACGTTTGTAACGAGCAAGGCGGGACGAGAGCCGCGAGGGAACGTGAGTGATTAGTGTCAGCTGCGCGTTGCACCGTTTTCGCATCTCTCATGGAGGAGATCAGAAGCATAAAAGGACAAGCGACAGGGGTATGCGACGATAGAGGATCAGGCCTGGGTTTTTTGTAATGCTTTATTATGTTTGTGTGTCCGGCAGTCGACCTTGAGGGAGCTGCCTGCATTCTACTTTCGTTTTGTGGTTTGTTTATTTTAATAAAAGTTGTTAAATGTTTGCCGTTCTCGCCTCCTTCCTTTCTTACTTGGAACTGTGTAACAACGTTTCTCTGCTATTTTTCCTTTGATTTTTATGTTGACACGAATGTTGACGCCTGACAAAGGACAATTCTCACGTGAGTCTCATAGCGAGAACAGCCAATGTCAGTGCTTCCAACTACCACAAAGCCTTGTGTGAATGCCTGCCGGAAATTGAAATAATTATTTTATATAATATATAACTATTTTTGACTGCATTGTCTTGGCATTGTATGCACAAGCGCATTTTATATTAAATGATTAGTGGAACATTTTAACCTTTTTAACCTCAATGTATGTCAGCTCCCTCATGTGAACTCTGGCGGGAAGGGGGTCGCGGACCCCAGGTTGGGAACCACTGCAATAGAGCACGAAGTTGCACGTTCTACACTTGAGGAAATTTAAGACAACAGGGCAAGCATGAAATCAAGATGTGCCCGATTTTTATCATGTGTTAAAACCTACCTTTGACATTTCTGAAATGTTTTTCATTTTAACATTGTTAATGGCTATCGTGTTCTTTTTTTTGTAGCTTATTCCCCAAACTAAAAACTGTTACAAGTTATTCCGTTAGTATTTAAGTTTGCAGAGGTGGTGTACATCTTTAACGTTTCATAGGCATATTTCTTAATTGTTACCGCCTAAATGAAATGTAATGTTTTACTGAAAATAGAAAGGAATTTTAGGAAGTGTTTACTCCTGAAAACATCGTCCAATTTGCATTGCAGATCCATGTCCTTTTTAAAAAATGTTATAGACTAATTAAATATTTTTTGACATTGCCAGAACTAAGACTGATTAAAACTGTTACGAGCTATTCGGGTAACTTAAAAGCTTGTTGTTGTGCATATGTGTTGATGTGCGCTCTAATGAAATTTAACGTTTTACAAAGAGTATTTACTCCTGAATAAAAAAAATCAGTGAATGAGGTCCAATACTGTATCAAATTTCCTAATCACATTTCTATAATTATATAACATTTTATTATTAAAATCTCTCATTTACAGTTTTCTCAATTGCTAAAACACTAAACCCTATTGTCTGAACCAAATGCTTAGTTGCCTGAACCCACTGATTAAATCAATCACTCTTTTGGCAAAAACATAAGCACTTTTCACCTGTTGAAACACAACTTGACAACACATTTTCATTGTGATGCACCCGTGCTGCATAATGGTAAGCACATGTGACAAAAGTCAAACACAATTAAAGCACAGGTTGTCACCATTTGAACACAACAACTCAAAATAGATCACACTTGTGGCTAATAATGTGAGGGAACATATACAGTAAGCCAGTTCAGAGAGCACTGTTTTGTGAGGCCCTACAGTGGATAGAAATCTAAAAGGAAGAGTGTGTGTGAGAGGAGGTCGAGGAAGTCGAGGAGGTCGAAGAGGTCGAGGAGGTCGAGGTGGTCAAGGTGGTCAGCGAAGACAAAGAACAGTAATATCTGATGAAATCAGAGCTACTGTGATTGACCATGTTCTTGTCTATGGTATGAGCATGAGGGAGGCTGGAAAAATGGTACAACCAAACATCAATAGATTCACTGTGTCCACCATAATCCGAAGATTTAGAGAAGAGAACAGGTAATTACCTTTTTTTGACATTATAGTACAGTATGTAAATTTTGACAGCAATTACTGCATGGCATACTATATACTGTGCCACAGTATACTGTAAGTAAATATATGTTTCAGTACATACTGTACCAATGTACTGTAGTATTGTAATGAAGGGTTGGTCTAACTGATAGGCCTTGTATTCCATGTATATTGGCCCAGTACGGAGACATGATGCTGTGGCTGAGTAATGCACTTATTTGTATATTTTTGTACTTTATTTTTACATGGGCTTACTGTACAAAAGGTTCAAAGGCATAAGATTTCTGTTTGTTTTTACAAGTGCTACGTGTAAATGCACAAGATTTTTGTTTTGTTTTTATGTACGAGTGCTAAATGGACTGTTTTTTTTTGTTTTGCAACATGCATTTAGCCTACAGTGAACAATAAAAATGTATTTCTCCATCCTCGTGTCCTGAGCATTATGTTTTCTATTTTTCTACGTAGTGTTTAGTGACTGTTCCGTAGTGTTTTTAATTTTGATTGACTCGGGGCACGATTTGACAACATAGTTCAGTTTTGAGCACAGATTGAACTGTTTTGAGGTGAAAGTATGGTTTTGCTAAAAGAGTCTAAAAGAGGTTTTGTGAATGTAGCTTGAAAATTGGGTTTGTGTTCACAGTTTAGAGAAAAGGAGAGCAGCTTTCAAGAAATGTGTCTTAGCAATCGAGAAAAACTGTAAAAAATGAATCTGAAGAAGGGGGCCCAAAATTCTGTCTTGCATACCCCCCTTGAAACTGTTGATTACGCCCCTGCATGAACACAGGGAGCAATCAGCCTGGATCAATGCAACAAAACTACTTCTGACTCTAAACACCAATAATAAGAAAAAAATGATAGAAAAAATGAAAGAGTAAATACTTCTGAAGGCACAAAGCACCCCAAAAAAAATCTAAAAACCGACTCACCACACACTCCTCACACTCGCTCAGCAATCACACGCATGTGCACGAGAGAGAGAGAGAGAGAGAGAGAGAGAGAGAGTGCGAGAGAGAGAGAGAGATAGTGAGAGAAAAAGAGAGAGAGAGAGAGAGAGAGAGAGAGCGAGAGAAAGAGAGAGAGTGTGAGAGAGTGCGAGAGATAGTGAGAGGGAGAGGGAGAGAGAGAGAGAGTGCGAGAGAAAGAGAGAGAGTGTGAGGGAGTGCGAGAGATAGTGAGAGAGAGAGAGAGTGCGAGAGAGAGAGAGAGAGAGAGAGAGAAAGAGAGAGAGAGAGAGAGAGAGATAGAGATAGAGATAGAGAGAGAGAGAGAGTGTGAGGGAGTGCGAGAGATAGTGAGAGGGAGAGGGAGAGGGAGAGAGGGAGAGATAGTGAGAGAGATAGAGAGAGGGAGAGAGTGAGAGTGAGAGAGAGAGAGAGAGAGAGAGGAGAGAGAGAGAGAGAGAGACAAAAGCTATTCAAGGCGGCCAGTGTTGTTAGTGTGGCTGGGCACGAGAGAGAGACAGAGAGAGAGAAAGAGGGAGAGACAGAGAGAGGGAGAGAGAGAGGTTTAACAAGACTTTATTATTTACATAATAAAAACATTCACAACATCATCAAATACTCATTAATCAAATAAAATAAATTAAAAATTAAGAACCAACTGGCCTTCATCAATTACACACAAAACATTTTTAAGGACACCAATTATCATCGAAACATCCCCTCATTTTTAATAAGATTATAATATACAAACTCTATTTTTAACCTTCCAGCTACAAGGTTCTTGAACATTAATTCAGCATCAGTACTAAGAAGATTCAGTCCTTCATTCTTTCTCGTCTTCCAAAGTGCTTATTTTGCAGTTCCGATCAAGTAGTTTAACAAACACACTTTCCTTCTGATTAAGAATCTGTGCATCACACCCCCAATAAACACTTCTTCTAAGAGTTTCTCATCAAATGCTTGAAACCATCTATCAAGAAGATTAAAAAGACATTTCAGCCTATTACATCTTAAAAACAAATGCTCCAAATTTTCTACCATTCCACAAAACCTACACTGTTCAGCCACTGCTGGATTCAGGTGCGCCACGTGTCTGTCCGTAGCTATCAGCCGTGCGCTTCTCTATGGGAGGCTTATACAGGGCTCTCCACCTGTCTCTCACAAGGAAGTCTGGCTTTAACAAACTAGCCACCTTGAAGATTTTTGTCCTTTAAGAGAGTCCTGATGTGAAACTTTGACTGTAGAGTAGTATATTGCTTTTTTTGATGCAGACTCAAAGTATTCCAGCTGAGGGGTTTTAAAAGATAGAATTTACCCCACACCTTCATCTTCATGTTCCGTCTTTATAAAATTAGAGATTTTAATTCCTGGGAGTTCCTGTTCGTTCGTCATGTCCATCAAAGTTCCTCTCCCAATGTACTGTCTGTAACGACTTGGCAAGGCCTTGACAATCTCCTCCATCAACTTTTTCAGTCAAGCGTGAAGATCTTTAGCCAGTCATTTCTTTAAGTTCCTCCAGTGATTTCCGTCCATCTCTATTCAATAGGTGTCCCAGCTTGACAATTCCATTTCTCTGTAAGCATGCGCTTACACTTACAGAAGACATAAGTCTTGTTTGAGTCATTGGAGTAAAAAACAAAGGCTCCTCTAGAACCCAGTTCCCAGGTTCATCAACCTCTCGTTCAACTTTAAAGACATTCCTCCATGAAAGCAACATTGTCCGGTAAAAAAGTGAAAGCTCAGACATTTTTATCTTTTCCAAGTTCATTAAAATAAGTGTCTATCCAATCCAAGACCCCCAGTTTTTTTAAGAAGTGCCCTTTGCAGTCTGAGACCAAACCAAGTCTTTATGGTAGAGAAGTCTCTGTGCTGCTTGGATTCTGAAAGCACAGATTCTGCTCCTCACGTCCACCAGACCTTGGCCTCCTTCTTCAACTGGAAGATAAAGGCTGCTGGGCGAATCAGGTGTTCTCCACTCCAGAAGAAGTTCACAAAAGTTTTTTGTTTCCTGCAGATCAACTCATCCGGTGGCTCCAGTACCACAAGTCTATGCCACACGATAGAGGCAGCCAGGTTATTTACCACCAGAACTCTCCCTCTGTACGACAATTGTGGTAATAGACATTTCCATTTAGACAATCGAGCATTCACCTTTTCCAGCATTCCCTCCCAATTTTTCCCTTTAAATGCTGTATTTCCTAAAAAAATACCTAAAATTTTTAACCCTTCTCTTGCCCACAGCAATCCACCCAGTAATGTTGGAGGTCCTTAACCTCCCCACTGAACAATAATCAACCCTTCACTTTTTCCCCAGTTCATTTTTGCTGAAGATGCGCTCTCATATTTCCTAATAATTTGCGTTAAAATGTCAACATCATTTTGACTCGTGATAAAGACAGTGATATCATCCGCATAGGAAGATAGTGTAGCGTTTTTAGCTGCTTGTTAAATTACGGATGAGTTTACTCATCAAATAAGATTCTCCACCAGATCTATCAAGATCAAACATATATGAAATGAGTTGTTAAAACGTCAAATTCAGTCAAGGAATTAGTTTAGCTCAAAGGCAAATATGTATAATAATCGTCATTACACATACATATTTTACAATTCTGATTAGCAGTATAGTGATACAAATCCTATATGTATTCGTCCAGCAAATGCATCAATGATTTATACACTAACGTTATCTCATGACCATAAGTAACGTGACTTTACCAAACAAAATTTAAGAGCAGAGGTAGCATAGATCGAAACACAGTTTAAGTGACCAAGTTTGTGAGCGTGAACAAAGAGAACCCATCACAAATGCCTTTATGGGTTTTTATTAAACTCTACTCTACATGGTAAACAAAATGAAGACAAACAAATACATTAAACACAAATGCGCTAGGATGCGCAGAGAGAGAGAGAGAGAAAGTGAGAGGGCATGGCCGCGAGGCAGGTAAAACATGTCTGAAAACCATTAAAATCATCTTTAACAAAGAGGCACGATCTTACCGCAGCTAATCTATATTTAGAAACGGATACTTGCAATATTGTTGTTGGACCAATATCTGTATGCGCGTTGATGGAAATCTTGAATGGTTTCAGAATGCAGTCCTGTTGAAACGCTGAGTTTGGGTTCTGAGTCCAAAGTTCCATGGCCTAAACGGACTCCCCATAGGGGAGTCCCTTGGAGTGTCTTCTCGTCCTCTTTCTTTTCCTTTGTGATTCCAAAAGTCTTTCGCACAACTTGGTTTGGTGATGGTGTTTTAAATGCATACCTGCCCTGCCCCCAGATGGTCTGCGGGCCAATGCCATGAAAGTGAAAAGGGGGCCTAAGAAAGATCCTTTGTTTCTCATGGCACCTCATTTGCATAGCTCTGACAGTTTGGTCAGTTTGGGTTTAATACCTAAACTTAGTTATGGGCATAGTATGATGTGTGCTATGTTTTAATAACATAGCTCATCATATAGGGATTTCAAGATGTGTAGTTACATATGAAACATGCAAGACATTTGTAACAAATCTCCATAAAAGGAAGGAAGGAGGCGGGGAACCGGCAAACATTTAAACATTTAATAAAGTAATATAACAGCCGGCGGCCCCTCACGGACGACCGCCGGCGAACAAACATAATATAAATACAAACATAACATAAGTTCGGGCCCGGTCCTCTCTCTCCGACGGTCCGGTCGCTCGTTCCTTTTATATTCTCCCATCTCCTACGTGATTCGAGGCCGGTGTGCGCACAGCTGGCGCTAATTCACAATTACTCACCGGACTCGAACCACGGTCTCGCCCCGCCTACTCTACTACAACATTGAACTGAGAACGTATGAATACGTCAAATGAACCCTGAATCAAAACTTGCATATCTAACAAATACAGAGTATATAAAATAGCACGTGCGACAACACACAACCTAGACATTTAGATAGATTTACAAAAAGGATAGTTTAAATCACATAAGTTCCTATTGTCATAGAAGTTTCTCTGGTTAGCCTCAGATGGTAAGTTAGAGATGAGACACAGACTTAATTACTTACGCTTTGAAGTCTATGAGTCGTAAACATCCTACAGGGAAACCAATGGTTATCACACTATCTTTGAGAGTTTAAACCCTAAAACCAGACCCCATGGAGCTAGGTCTGCTATGGTCTTTGAAGATGTGATCTTAATACCTAGACAAAAGGGAGTGAGAGGTGAATGGCTTGATCCATACACTACAATAGTGACACCCTACTTATACTATTTATACCAGGAAGTACTACATACCGATTGTCATATTTTCATAGTACATGCCCAACGTAAATTATTTTCCTAATATTGTATTCTGTATTTATTCACACTGTATATCTGCACTTGCTAATTGCACTTCTGGTTAGACCTAAACTACATTTCGTTACACTGTACCTGTATATGTGTAATGACAATAAAGTTGAATCTAATCTAATCTAAAGTAAAATTCCATTCAGATCTCTCCTTATCCTACATAACAATGGCTCAATAGCAAGGCTAAACAACTGCCCAGACAGTGGGCAACCCTGCCTAACAGCCCTTGACACCGGTATTGGTGCACTTAATCCCCCACCAGCTTTAACCATCACAAAATCATTTGAATATAACAACTTAATATAGGATATAAAATTCTCTCCAAATCCAAATTGTTTTAAAACCTTAAGAAGATACACATGGTCAACCCTATCAAATGCTTTCTCTTCGTCCAAACAAAGAATACCCAGGTTTAAATGATTAGATTGGTTAAAATCAATTACGTCCCTCAATAAAAAGAGGTTATCCATGGTTGACCTTTTGGGGAAACAATACGTCTGATCATTTTGAACCAGTAACTCTAAATGACACTTTGACCTATTTGCTAAACACTTTGAAAGACTTTTATTGTCCAAACACAAAAGAGAAACTGGTCTCTAATTCTTTAGAAGACCTAGATTTCCTTTATTTGGAATCAAAGACAGTACAGCTCTTCGGCAGCTTATAGGAACTGTTCCACTTTTGATGCTTTGAATGAGAACTTCGTAGAGATCTTGTCCTAATATGTTCCAAAAAGCTTGGTAAAACTCAACTGGCAGTCCATCAATTCCCGGAGAACGTCCACTTGATAAATGTTTCATTGCTTCTGTAATCTCCTGAAATGTTATTTGACTGTCTAGTGATTTTTCCCCCTCATCCTCCACCTGAGGTAAATCACTCAGCAAATCGGAAGCACTCTCAGCTTCACAGTTCTCCGCCTCATACAGTTCTTTGTAAAAGTTAACTGCCATTGTCTTTATTTTGACCGGGGTCTGACGTTATAGTCCCATCAGGCCGTTGAAGATGATATAATTGTTTTTGTTGGGAGCTTTTCTTCTCAAGGTTGAAAAAGAATGCCGTAGGAGCGTTGATGTCTTTAATGGAACAGATTCTCGTCCGTACAATTGCTCCTTTCACTTGCTCCTGTAATAACGAGCCAAGTTCTTTCTTTTTCTTATTCAACAGCTCACTCTGCCCAGTTCCAATATTATTAAAAATAGTACTTTCCATTCTTTGAATGTCTTTCTCCAAGCTTTTTACTGCAACCTTCACCCTTAATGTATTATGTGACCTGTAATTTTAACGAAATATTCTTAAATTTACTTTGCCAACATCCCACCACTGACAAATGTTTTCAAAAGAATCTTTCCGCATTTTCCATTTATTCCAGAATATTTTAAAACTATCACAAAATAAAGCGTCTTCTAATAATTTAACATTAAAATGCCAAAAATAATTTGGCTTTGTAATTATCTTCATGTTTAAATCAAATAAAACCAAATGGTGATCTGAAAAACCACAGGTAAAATGAAAGCATTCATCACCTTATTATTCCATGTTTTATCAATATAAAATCTGTCTAGTCTTGCCCCACTAACTCTATTCTCAGATGCTTTAAGCCATGTTTATTGTCTAATTCCAATATTTCTTTTCCTACAAATATCAATCAAATTAAGCTCTTTTATAATTTTTGATAGTACCACACTTGACTCGTTATGAGGTTCCTCCCATTCCTATCAATTATAAAATCAACAGTGCAGTTCCAGTCACCTCCAATGATAACACACACCTGATCTCCAATTTTTTGAACAGCATTTTTTAGTTTCATAAAAACCCAACATTTGACCCAACATTTGGTGCATAAACATTTATAAGCACAAACTCAGTACACTTAAATTCTATACGCAATAATAATATTTTTCCCTTTACAACTTCTTCTATAAATAAAATGTTTACATTTATATTTTTTGAGAATAATATGCTACACCAGAACTCAAATTTGTTCCATGGCTTAGCACACATTTTCCCTCCCACCATTTATCCCATTCCGACTCATTTTCTGTATTAGAATGCGTTTCTTGTAAAAAGACAATATCCAACCTTCTTAATTCTAAATAATTCTGACACAATTTCTAACTTGTATCCATCCCTACCCCCATTTATATTTAAGGAGCCTGTTCTCAAAAACTCCATAAAAAGGGAAAAATATAAAGAGGACAGAAATAGAGTGAAAAGACAAAGAATAGACGACACCCTGTGTGCTTTAATCATTTTGTGAAGCATTTGCCTTATCTTTTCTTAACTGCGTTAAGATCTTCCTTAACCGAAATCTCTTCTGTTTGCTAGAGCCTCATGACTAACGTTTCTCATTAACAAAGTCACTGACACTATAAATTTCCCTATGTCTGGGAAGAAATATTTTACTTCCACAGTCTTTCCAAAAGTTGTATCAAGAAAGTTATTTATTTAACTTTCCTGTTCACCACATAAAGGACAATCCCTCCCTACCTGTGGGTCAAGGTGTGCTCTGTATCTGTTTGTAGCTATAATACCATGTACAATTCTCCACTGAAGGTCTCCAGACCTTTTCTCCAGGGGTGGTTTGTACAAAGACCTCCAGCTACCTTTAGGGGAAGCGTCCAACCCGAACATCTCCTGCCATTTGGATTCTTTGACACTCTCTTGTGTTTAAAATGCCATGTTTTAACACCCAGAGTGTAAATATCTTTCTTTCCAGCATCACAGAACAGCTGAGATGCTTTAAAAGATAGCAAGCTGGGGGCGTGGTTATGGATCCGAACTAGGCACACGTCTTTTTGCGAGCTCCTGGCATTATTTCTCTAAATCCTTAATATTATACACGTCAGCCTTCGATACGATTTAATTTCGTTTCAGTAAAGCTTCAGAGTGACCCAAAGAACAAGATGCCGTCAAAAAAAGGTAAAAAGAAACACGAATTCGACTCTTCCCCAGTAAAGGAACGCGAGGACGACGGCGATGTTAGCAGCATGGCTAGCTCATCAGAGGCCGTAAGCATAAGCGATCCCCCCCAATCAGACGGAATTGGCGCTCATTCCATCCAAAATCTTGATGTGATGCAAAAACTGGAATTGATGCGAACTGATTTTGCTACAAAGATTGAGGGCGTTCTAAATGCGATTCATGATGTTAAAAAAGATGTGAGAGACTTTTCAGGACGCATGGATCTGGCGGAAGAGCGTATTAGCACCGTAGAAGACACTGTCAATTTGGAAAAGAATAAGTTAGCGGAAATGAATAAACGGGTAAAATTCCTTTCACAGAAGCTTGACGATCTTGAAAACCGCTCGCGGAGATCGAACCTTAGGCTGGTTAACCTTCCCGAAAAGGTAGAAAACCCGGATCCTGCAGCCTTCCTGGAAAAATGGCTACCTGAAATTCTGGGCACTACGATCTTCCCCGTTCCGCCAATCATCGAGCGAGCACACAGATTACCAGGACGGCCACAATCCAACCGCTCATCTCTCCCAAGAGTGATGATCATGAAGTTTCTGAATTTTCAAGACAAAGTTCGGGTGATGCAAGCTGCCAGGATTAAAGGCAAGATTATGTACGGTGATCAAGAGATCAAATTCTTCCCGGATTTGTCAGCAGAGCTTCTTCGTCAAAGACGGCGTTTTGATGAGGTAAAACAGCCACTGCGGGGCCCTGAACAATACCTATGGTCTTACTTACCCTGCCAGGCTACGGGTGACAATGGACGGTCAAACTCACATTTTTGATAACCCGACGGATGCAGAAAGGTTCCTTTCGGGAATACAACGGACGGAGGAAACCTAAAGGACTTTAAAAGACATTATATTTCCTCCATTACAGTTTACAAATCGATTACTTTGTCTGTGGATTTGCATCATACTCCGAGGGATGTAGGTACATTTAATATCGCATTTTCAATATGTTAATACTACCAACCTGTTCATACATTGATGTTGATTGGTTTTATTATTTTTCAACGTGTTGGGAGGTCCCCGAGTATACTGTATATGAGTGAAAGCCGTAATACATATAGGAATATAAGATTACTAATAGGGTTATAAAGGGTCATCTCTTCAAAGAGATTTAATCGAAGATTTTTATTTTGTATGGCTGATAGTGAAATCTAAAAGAATGCCAGGAGATACACGTATCTTTGTTTTTTATTTTCCTTTTGTATAAATCGCGGGGCCTGGTTTAATTGCTCCCTTGCTGACATTGGATCAGTGATGGGTATAACTATACCCCAAAGTGATAAGGGGGGGGTGGGCGCACAGGGTGTCATGTTCAGGTTGACAGCTAGTGCTAGTTGTTTAGGGCAGATAAGCAAATTGTTAATATGGTTTTGTTCAAAATATCACCTCAGTGAAACAATACCTCTTGCTAATTTCACTGTTAATGTTGAATCTCTACTTATCCAATCTTATATACATTAAAAATGTCACAGGTTTAAGAGGCTTAAATTTACCTCTTGGAATGTGAGGGGAATGATTAAATGGTCAAGCTTAAACAGGTTATGACGAGAATCAAACAACTCGAATCCAATGTAGTATTTCTGCAAGAAACTCATTTAATTAACGAAGACCTTCAGAGACTCAGAAGAAGATGGCCAGGCCAGGTCATAGCCTCTTGTTTTTCCTCACATTCAAGAGGCGTCATGATACTGATTCATAAATCAGTAATATTTCAAGTAAATAATAGTATTAAGGACAAGGCCGGTAGATATTTGATAGTACAGGGAACTCATTTGGGTAAGACTATTAATTTAATTAACATTTATGGACCAAACGAGGATAACCCTATGTTCTTTGAAAATCTTTTTCTTCTGATCGCTTCTCTTACTGGCATAGCAGGTGATTTTAACTGCACTCTCGACCCGCAGCTTGACCGCTCTTCAGGTAGGGATAGCTCCCACTCGCAAAGTAGGAAACAAATCCAACAATTTATGAAAGATTTGAACCTGTGTGACCCATGGAGAATGTTAAATCCCTTAAAAAAAGAATATTCATGTTTTTCCTCCCTGTCCAAAACGGCATCTCGTATAGACTATTTTTTAATTCCCAATTCGTTAATCTCTAATGTAGAAAATTGTATATATAATAGTGCTGTTTTGTCAGATCATTCACCTATTTCTCTGCTTTATATGGATTCCCCATCAACAAAAGGATTTCACAGATGGCGACTACATCCTAACTGGTTGCAGAATCTAGAGTTCATTAAATTTGTCGGTGAACAGATAGATATGTATTTTAAAATAAATACGTCCCAGACTTCAGCGACCACAAGATGGGAAGCCTTTAAAGCATTTATCCGGGGCCAAATGATTAGTTTCACTAGCTCGAAATTCAATAAATTCAAACAAAAGATGGCTATGCTAGATGTTGAAATCAGAGATCTAGAGAAAACAATAAAAATAGATAAATCCTCACAATCTAAACAGAAATTATTAACCCTTAAAGCCGAATATGAAGAACTGTCTACACTAAAAGCGGAAAATAGTATATTAAGATTAAAACAAAATTTCTATGATCAGGGTGAAAAACCAGGCAAATTGTTGGCCTGGCAGCTTAAAAACTGATAACAGAAAGAGCCCATTAATGAAATTAGAAACAAACAGGAAAAATCACATCAGATCCAAATGAGATTAATCAAACATTTGCTGAGTTCTATAAATCTCTATACCAGTCTGAATCCCCTATAGACTTATCTGATCAAAGTAATTTCCTTGATGAACTGGAAATACCGCCTATCACGGAGGAGACAAGGGACGAACTAGATAAAATATTGGAATTAGAAGAGGTTTCCAATGCTATTCTTGGTATGAGGGGCGGAAAGAGCGGCGGGTCCAGATGGACTTCCAGTGGACATTTATAAGGAATTTAAAGATAAACTGATAACACCCCTACTGGAAATGTATGCAGAAGCTTATGAACAGGGTAACCTTCCACCATCGATGAGAAATGCCATGATAACCCTTATACTGAAGCCAGGAAAGTCTCCAGTGGTATGCGGATCATATAGGCCAATTTCACTTTTAAATACAGATGTCAAAATCATTGCAAAGGCACTAGCAATGAGACTCGAAAAGGTTCTACCCCAAATGATACATATAGACCAAAATGGATTTATTAAGAATCGCCAGGGGTTTAATAATGTGAGGAGGGTACTCAACGTCATATATGCAGTAAATGGAACCCCTGATACGGGCCATTCTGTCGTTGGATGCTGAGAAGGCCTTCGATAGGCTTGAGTGGCCGTATTTATTAGAGGTGCTAAAACGGTTTGGTGTGGGCGATTACTTTCGCAAATGGGTGGAAATTTCGTTAGCTGATGCATGTGCAGAACTACTCACTAATAACCAGATATCGCAACCATTTAAACTAAGTCGAGGCTCTAGACAAGGCTCTCCACTATCACCCTTACTCTTTGTTCTAGCTATGGAGCCATTGGCCATAGCAATAAGATCACATCACAACCTTTATGGTATCTCTACAGGTGCACTAGAACATCGTATTGCACTATATGCCGATGATACCATTGTATTCTTATCAAAACTTGATAAATCAATCCCTTCCCTTATAGAGCTTATGGGTCGATTCGGTGACTTTTCTGGCTTTAAAATAAATAGGGACAAATCATCAATCTTGTTCCTTAATGAACAGGAGCGTTTTAATCCCAAAGTATTACACCCATTTGTAAATGCTCAAAATGGATTTGAATATTTGGGAATTAAAATATGCCCAAAAATCTGTTCACTCAGCTCAATTAATTATGAACCCCTGTTAGCTAAAGTTCAGAAGAGGTGAAGAGATTGATGACATTGCCCTTATCCTTAATGGGAAGAATAAATGTGATTAAGATGAACATACTGCCCAGATTTCTTTATATTTTTCAATCGCTACCGCTTTCCCCTCCGCATACGTTTTTTCCAAAAGTAAGAAAACTGATTGCCAACTTTATATGGAATAACAGAAAGCCAAGACTTAAACTGTCTTTATTATATTTGCCCTATGATAGAGGAGGGTTACAGTTACCAAACTTATTATGGTACTTCTGGTCCGCTCAGCTAAGGGCGATAATGTTCTGGTTTTCTAGTGATGCCAATCTACCATGGTTACAGGTCGAAAAGATGTCAGCAAATGGTCTACCACTAGATAGTTTTTTATATTCAGCACCCCTTAAAGAATTAAAGAAAAAAGACAGACAATCCGTTTGTGAAAAACTCCATTATAATCTGGCATGAAGCACATAAATATCTTAAAGATTTCCCAGAAATTTCCTGTTTTTCCCCTATTTGGGGAAATGAACAGTTTACCCCTGCAAGAAATGATTTGGGGTTTAAATTATGGCAGATTAAAGGTATGGTAGAATAATGGACTTGTATGAAGACAAGGCCTTAGTGACATTTGACAATCTAGTAACAAAATATCATATACCTCAGAAACATTTTTTAAATACTTACAACTTAGAAGTTTCATCTTAGCGCATTCAAAAAACTCTATATATCTCCCTATTATGTCCCAATTGGAAATACTTTCCACACAAGACTGTTCCAGTAAGGGACGAATCACTCAATTTTATAATGTTTTTGTAGAGAACCTTAAAGTAATTCAGAAAATAAAAGATTAGCCATGGTCACAAGATTTGAATAAAGATATCTCGCAGGTTGATTGGGGCACAATTTGTGTAAGGGCACAAACACAAACTATAAACACTCGATTGAGACTCCTACAGTATAATTGGATAATGAGAACTTATTTGACCCCTGTTAAACTAAACAAATTTAACCCTAATATCCCAGACCTCTGTTTTAAATGTAATAATGTTAAGGGGACCCTATTTCACTGTGTATGGGAATGCATGGCAGTGCAGAAATTCTGGGAGGGGGTAATTAAGTATATCTCACAGTTCACATCAGAACCAATCCCTCTATGCCCGGAATTGTGTATATTAAGTATTTACGCAGTTGGCTACTCCCTGTCAGATAAAGAAAAAACATTGGTTGATCTATGCTTACTACAAGCCAGACGTCTATTGCTTTATATTGGAAAAATACTTGCTGTCCTTCCCTAGAAATATGGTTAAAGAATTTATATCATGTCTGGCTCTCGAAAAACTTACATATTTAAAAAAAAAAAACTTTCTGTATTTTATGAGATCTGGAAGATGTTTTTGGATGTTGTTAAGGACGGAAATATTGAAGAAGTACTTGATGTGTGACACGTTCATATAAGTTTGATTATAATGGATGTAATAAACTGAGGTAGATATGCATATCTACATTGCGAATCTGCTTAGGATTTTGTGGTAAGGGGAGGGTTTGTATTGTAAGCATTGTTTGCTGTTTTTTTTGTTGTTGTCCTAAAATCTATAAAAACATGTTATACAAAAGATAGCAAGCTACCTTTCTTTTCTTCTTTTTTCCAAGTTCCAGTCTCTGCAGAGACACTTAGCTCTGGAAACACACATTTATCCACCTCATCATTAAAAGATTCCATTGCCAGTTTATAGTCCTCTGGTAGTGACTCTAAAATCTGATTCAACATTGTCTGTGCCACTCTGATTGATCTTAGTCCCAGTTTTGAAGCAAGAACTTCCTCAGTAATCCATCTTGTAGTTTTTATTAAATGACCAATTTTTATAATATTTGCTTTCCACATGGCTTTTCTAAGAGTCTCTGATTTAGAAATTTCCAAATCCAATTCAAGATTAAAAAGTAGTGGTTCTTCTTTCAGCCATAGACTCCATTTCCACTCCGTGAAAACTTAAAAAAGTGTCCATGATCTTAAAATTGATCTATAAAAAGAGCTCAGTCCAGAAAGGTTCAGCTTGTTAACATCCATAAGAAGAGATGAAGATCTAGGCCCATGTTTCCCGCTCTCCTCAGTAGAGCACAAGCAATTCCTGCCCAACTTACATCCTCTCATGAAGCAATCTTCGTGTTGTCTGGATCTGAAGGCCTTTATTCTTGATGCGACATCAATCAGCCCCTGGCCTCCTTCCAATACAGGCAAATACCGCCGCCTTTAACCATTGATGGCCTGACCAGAAAAAATCCACTAGTCGCTGCTGGATATCTCTCACCAAGTCACAGGAGGCTCAATTATTGTCATTTTTGTGCCATAAAGAAGAAGCAACCAAATTATTACAAACTAGTACCCTCCCCCTGTAGGATAGCTGGGGTAGCAACCATTTCCATTTAGACAACCAAGCACACAATTTCTCAACAAAGCCCTCCCAGTGTTTTCTTTGGTACTGTTCTGTCTCTATAAATAGCCCTAAATATTTAAAACCTGCTCTTCCCCACTTTAAACCACCAGGAAGTACTGGACCTTTTAAATCTTTTCCACACCACAGAGCATCACATTTACCCCAGTTAACAACAGCTGAAGAGGCTTTGCCATAACAATGTAAAGCCTCCTTTAGCATCCGAATGTCATTTTGTTCCCGAATTATGACTGTGACATAATCAGCATATGCAGAAAGTTTGATGTTGGAGAGTAGGGTGTTACCCTGTAGACCCATTAGCCCTCTCCTCAATTTACACAGCAAAGGTTCAATTACAATACTGTACAATTGTCCTGAGAGAGGACAACCCTGTCTGATACCTCTTTTTACTTTTATAGGATGCTTAATCCTCCAGCCCTTTTAATCATACATGAGGCCTCATTATTTAAAAGTTTAATTTTTGAAATAAAATTATCCCCAAAACCAAAAGCTTTCAAAGTATCAAAAGACAAACATGGTCAACCCTGTCGAAAGCCTTTTCTTGATCTAAAGATAACAAACCCAAGTTCACATTATTATCATCACAATGCGTAACATCAAAAACATCCCTTATTAGCTGAAGATTATCAGTAATGGATCTATTCTTTTATACAATAAGATTGATCCTTCTGCACAATTTCTTGTAACACCTTATTCAATCTATTAGCCAAACATTTAGAAATTATTTTATATTCAGTACATAAAATCGCTACTGGCCTCCAGTTCTTTAAAAGTGTCAAATCACCCTTTTTGGGAGTAAAAATAAAACAGCACGTTGACAACTTGGAGTAAGAATTCCACCAAGAAAGCATTTTTTAACCATTTTAAAATAATCTTCACCAATAGTGGCCCCAAAAAACTTATAGAATTCACCAGGCAGTCCATCCAATCCTGGAGTACGACCTGAAGAGAGACTCATAACGGCCGAAGTGACTTCCTCAAAAGTTAGCTCAGCCTCTAAAAGACCCTCGTGTTCTTCAGATAAAACAGGAAGATCCTTAAGTAGCTCATTCCTAGAATGTTCATCTGAGATTTCAGCAGCATACAACTTTGAATAAAAAGCCAAGGCCAGTCTACGCATCTCTATCGGATCTGAGGTGACATGTCCGTTATCATCCTTCAGCAAATGCATCTGTTTCTGTTGACCCTTTTTGTGCTCCAAGTTAAAAAAAATAAGTAGTAGGAGCATCTATGTCTTTTACAGTCAGAAACCGGCTTTTTATGAGAGCTCCTTTAACTCTTTCATTCAGGATTGAGCTCAATTGATTTTTTTTCAGTCCATAATCCTTTAGATTATCATCATCATTATCAGTTATTCTTTTTTCAATGTCCAAAATCTCTGATTCCAGCCACTCCAAAGTCTTTTTTAAATGAAAAGAAGAGGGAGGTTTGTATTTTTGACAAAAATGTCTTATATGCACTTTCCCAATTTCCCACATTGTGTAATACTTCCAAAAAAAAAAACATTTTCTGTTTTCATGGTCTCCCAAAACAATTTAAAAGCTTCACAAAAGTGCTTATCTTCTAAAAGTTTAGTATTAAAATGCCAATAACAACTCTTATGTGTATTTTTTACCGACGTGAAAGCAACAGTTAGACATTTATGATCAGAAATAGCATTAGGAATAATATTTGTATTAACCACTCTATTCCTCATATTTTGAGAAATATAAAAACGATTCAGACGGGCAGCAGAAATGTTTCCATTACAAACTTTCACCCATATGTATTGCTTTAAAAAGGGGTTATGATCTCCTTACATCTGAGAACTTTAACTTTTTTATAACACCAGCTAAATAGGCAGCTGACATTGCATGGGGCTCTTCTCCATTTCTATCTAGTGTGAAATCAATAGTACTGTTCCAGTCTCCTCCAAAAACAATAAAAACATCATCGTATTGTTCTTTTATTGGATTTTCTAACTTAGTAAAAAAAATTATTCGTTCCGCTCCAACTTTAGGAGCATAGATATTCACGAACAAAAATTAAAACAACCAATTTCAGCCTCTACTATTAAGCATCTTCCGGGCTCCATTTCAGTTTTAGATAAAACTTTAGCTTTAATAGAAGGGGGAAAAAAACAGCTACACCAGCACTTAAATTAGTCCCATGACTCAAAACATACTCTCCCTTTCCACCATAAACCCCAATCAACTTCATTATCATAAGTACTATGGGTCTCTTGTAGGAAAGTAACACTCAACTCCTTCAAATGTATCATTTCTGATAAAATCCCATTTTTCCTCCCATCTCTCACCCCATTAATATTAAGAGATCCCACCCGCAAGATTTCCATGAGAAGAAAGAGGGGGGAAAACAGAAAAGAAAAAAGACAATACTTAAAGACATCATAAATATTTAGTATTTCCCTTGTTATTCTTCCACTACTCCTATTTTGTCTAATAGCAGTTATTTGTTTTTTCAGACAAAATCTTTTCTGTTGTGAGAGTTCTTAATAACTACTCACTTTTCTTGCCTTCATCACGGATTTGACAAACTTTTCAATGTCAGGGAAATAATTACCAACATCAACCCTTGCTTTTCCTTTGGTCTTATCTAGCAAAGCATTGATCTCTTCAACTGTGTACAGATCTTCACCAGTCTCTTCTAGTCTATCTGAATCCTTCTCATCTTCTCCCATAGTATCTTCAGTAAACTGTGACAAACCTATTAACTCATCAACAGTGTTCTCCTCTGAGCCTCCAGCCTGAGCTCCATCATTCATCTCCTGTATAACTCCCTTTTTTCCATCAATACATCTCCATTATATCATCGTTCCTATTAGTAACATCAATTACATTCCCACCCCCAGCATTGAACTATTTTCACTGACCTCCTCTTGTCTTTTCACCTGTTCTGTGACTCCTTCACCTTGTTTCCACACTCCTCTGCTCTGATTCATCATTTCTCTGAAGTCCATCATCACTAGCTGTAGATGTGGATGGCCGTTGATTGTCTTGATAAGGGCACGCAAAACTTTTATGGCCTAAATTACCGCACTCGTAGCACCTCAAACTCTCTGTACTCGCATAAACCATATACGATTGTAGCGAGGAATGCGGGGTGAGAGCCGTCAGACAAAGGGGCGGGGCCGGTGGCATGAGTGATAATGGCTATCAGCTGTACGCACACGGTTTCGCATTTCTGACGGTGGAGATCGGAAGCATAAAAGAACGAGCTGACAGAAGTTACATCGAGAGAGGACCGGGGCCCGAACATGTTTTACGTTTGTATTTATGTTCTTGTGTTTTGTATTTATGTTTTGTTCGTCGGCGGTCGGCCGTGAGGGGCCGCCAGCTGTTATTATTTATATTAAATGTTTAAATGTTTTCCGGTTCCGTCTCCTTCCTTCCCTATATTGAATTGGATTACAACGAGTTTTCTCGTGAGGCACACGGAAAGAAACCTCTAAAGTACATGTAGGTGAAGTAAGAAACATATAGACGTGACGTCTAAAAGAGAGTACGTGTTTGAGCGCTGCATTTTTGCACCAAGGGGAATCATTTTTTACCGTGCTCGCAATCCTCCCAAACCTTAACACTCTTTTGTAATCGCTTCATTTGATACAAACGGAGGTGCGTTCGAGATCATAATTTTTTTGCCGGAGCGGATAAAGGGCTAACAGCAACAACCGCTTCTTTAACCCACAGCCCGCTCACCGTCAACCTGATTTACCAGCGATTCAGTTTTCAAAAACACCACAATCGCTTTATTCATACGTGATGCCGACGCTATATTCTCAAACCCGATCTGCTCCCCGATAACTAGAAGCAGATCTTCTACCGTCACTCCCGGCTCTGGCACGCACCTGCAACCATGCCGGAGTGTCAGTGCTGACCCGGGAACAGAAGCCATACCGGCATCTAAACGCACGCGGCTTCAGAGCCGCAACTTTCCTATCCCTGCCTTTCCCTCTACCTAAGAGATTGGAAACAAATACGAAGGGAAAAAAACAATAAATAATGAAAAAGAAGAAAAAAGAAAGCATGAAACAGAAAACGCACTTGCTCCCAACAAACACTCGAGCTCCTTCACACACTCCCAGAGAGAGAGAGAGAGAGAGGAGAGAGAGAGAGAGAGATTTTACAGACCTTTATTATCCATATTTACACATCCACTACATCACATCGCTTTTAAAAAACCCACATAATGTCACATTTCTTTAAAAATAAGAAAAAATAAAAAAAAATAAGAAAAAATACAAAACAAACAAAAACAAATTAATAAATCATTTTACAACAGAATTTCACTCTCGTTCTCATCAACATTACACAAAACTTCATCAATTCCCCACATTTCTTTAATTTATAAAAAGCAAATTCTGCTCTAGTTTAATCTCTTAGTTTACTTTTTCTTGTTAACCATATTGCTAACTTTGCTTCACCTACTATGAAGTTTGCTAATTAAATGTTTTTCCTCCTTCCAGCAGCATATTTGGGTCCATATATGAAATTGACCATTCTAAAGACCTCCCCCAGTCTCCCAACCAAATCTTCTAATATGAAAAATAATCCTCTTAATCTGAAACAGTACAAAAACATATGGTCTAATGTTTCCTCATCATTACAAAAAACACACTTCTTTGTTACAGTGGAATCAAAATGTGCTACATGTTTATTGGTGGCTATAGCCCAATGAACAATTCTCCATTGGAGATCTGCAGTGCGCTTCTCTATTGGAGTTTTATATAATGACCTCCAACAACCTTTTGGGGAAGAGTTTATCCCAAAAATACCAATCCATTTTGATTCTCGTTGCATATTGAGTGCAGTATAGTAAAACACTTTCACACATGTTAAATAGATAGCTTTTTTCGATGCTTCTTCAAAATTTGTCAATTGCGGAATTCTAAAATTCAAAATTGAGTCCTCCTCTGGTTGATTTACAATGGTTGCAGAAATCATTAATTCTGGAAACTCATGTTGCTTTTCATTCTCCAATGATGATACCTCATTTTTCTTTAAGAACTGCCGAAAAGCAGAAGGTAAATACAGACATATCTTTTCGAGTAACATTTTCATGAATCTTACAGATTTAGTCCCAGTCAATTGACACATCTCTTCAGGACTTTTCCAATCATTCTGAGTCCTCAAACCTGATATTGTGGTACAGCAGCCTTTCACCAGTAAAGATCTTACACTGTTCAGAGTCATTTCTTTGATTTCAATCAAAGGATTACTGAAAAGTGGTTCATGTCTGATCCAGTGTCCCGGACTTGAAAGATCTCTATCCATTTTAAAAAAAAAGGTCCATTCTTTTAAAACCGAATGATAAAAAGACGAAGTACCACTCATATCTAAATCTGATAACCTCATTAAAAACAGCTGCTTATCAAATGAAAAAATGTTTTCGATAAAGCACAAGCTGTATCAGTCCACATAGTTTCTCCAAAATACAGCAATCTTTGCGCCACTTGAAGTCTAAAGGTCATAATTCGGCTTTTGATGTCTATTAGTCCAGGTCCTCCTTCGTTGACTGGCAAATAAAGCACTGCTGCCTTTGTCCAATGATATCCAGTCCAAAAAAAGTTGATCAACTTCCTCTGAATTGCGCAAACATCTCCATCCGGTGGATTTAAATAAGTCATTTTGTGCCAAAACAGATGCAATTAAATTATTTATTACCAAAACTCTTTGCAGATGAAGCTTTTTCATAAAGAAGTTAGCTTTCTTTTAACATTTTGACATCATTTTCATTTTTAATAAACACTGTTATATCATCTGCATATGCAGACACTTTAAAAGGCTTTCCTTCCAAACCCTTCACAAAAAATCCATGTATATTTTTCTTAATTTGACAGAGCAGAGGTTCGATTGCCAAAGTGTATAGCTGTCCTGACAAAGGACATCCTTGTCTAATACCTCTATTTATTACAGTTTTTCTCGATTGGTTTGGCTCATTTCTTGAAACCGAGATGACATTCTCAAAACCATAAGGTCATTTGGCCAAACAGTCTTACAATTCTGCTCAACATTATAGCTCACTAGCAAAATCAAATATCTTTCCCCAAACTCTTCTTCCATGCTTCAAAAGCAGATTCCTTTCCCATATAAAAGGTCAGTACAGTCAAAATAGCACAGATCCTTCTCAATTGCCTTGGCACATGTGCATTCATTTAGTGCTTTTGTCAAAATAACCTGGATGGTTTAGCACAACACCATGGATCCCCTGCAAAAGCTCATATCTCTCCCAAAACAGTTTATCCATGTGTCAAAACTAAATATCCTTCTCATATAAATAATCAATGCCCCCAAAATGCATTATACCTTTGGCATTGTTTAAGCACTGCAAGTCAAAATGCTTAGACGTTTTGTCACTGAGGCACAGGTCTAGCAACAGAATACCACTATGAATAAAACTAAAAGATTTTACAGTAAAATCAGCCTCCAATAAACGACTCATACTCAAGGAAACTGTAAACATTTTTATTCGTTCAAAGAAATGTTAACATTAGAGAACATACTGTGAAAAGAAAACATATACAGGATTCTGTAAATGTGAACAGTTATAAACACAAACAAAAAAAACTCTAGCCTACCATACTGTAAATAAAGTTTCAGAACTATAGTACAGTAATATTTTCAGTGGTCGCCATTGTCACCCTCTCTTTCCTGGCCACCATCCTCATCCTCCTGGCCATCGACGCGCTGCTCTCTGTTAGCCCATAAATTCTCATCCACATCGCAACGGATATTTTCTCTTGCGATGCAGCGAGGGAAGAAACGGCGTGAATGTCTCAACCATCCCCTACATTGATCCCCTGTGATGTCCTCACATGCAGCATCCATTGCATGCAGCAGGGCCCTCTGGTCTTGAGCCTGATGCTCATACACCCTCCACCTCAAAGCTGAAAAAAACTCCTCAATTGGATTTAGGAAAGGAGAGTAAGGTGGAAGAAACTCCATTAGCATCCGGGGATGGGTGGTGAACCAGGTTCTGATGCGTGGGCCACGGTGGAAGTTCACATTATCCCACACAATGACATAATGTGGTACCTGAGGTCCTTCTTCACCTCTCTCATTTTCCGGGATCAGATCAGTATAAAGGTGGTCCAAAAAATTGAGGAGCTTTTGTGTATTGTAGGGCCCTAAACTGGGAATGTGTGTGGCCACACCTCTTTCTGATATAGCGGCACACATTGTTATATTTGCTCCTCGCTGGCCTGGGACATCCACAGTGGCTCGGTGGCCAATGATGTTACGGCCACGCCTTCGACCTTTGGCCAGGTTGAAGCCAGCTTCATCAACGAACACTAGGATGTGAGAGGTTTCGTTGCCTTCTAATGCCATTATTCTCTACAATAGAATAAAAATAAATTTAATCAGTCAAGTAGAGACAGATACTGCAGGGAGGATCTAAAGTACTGTAAAAAGAGGGAGTGAAAAACTGAAGACAATTTCTAGGCAAAATGCTCTAGTCACAGAAAGCTGGATTCTGAAGGTAAAAGGGATAAAGCAAAACAAAAAAAAGTGGTAACCATGTCTTACTGTAATAGTGTTACAATGATAGACAACCAGTAGTTGACTTACATGCACATACTGGTACCGCAGCTCTTTCACTCTGTCAGAGTTTCTCTCAAATGGTACCCTGTAAATCTGTTTCATGGTCATCAGATGTTTCTTCAATACACGGTCTATTGTGGAGATGCTGATAGAGTTTATATTTTGGAACATTACATTGTCTAGAAGGATTGCATTACGAATCTGTCTCAGTGTGATGGCATTATTTGCAATGACCATGTTGCATATTTCTCGTTCTTGTTGTTCATTTAGAAGTTTTCTTCTGCCACCCACTTGAGGCTGTCGTCCAATCCTAGACATACAAGTCAAAGGTCAACACTGTAAATTTGTTACAAAATGAGTTACCAATGTAATTGCACTGCTGTTTTATGGTACTAAAAGTGTGATGCACTGCACAGTGACTGGAATACTATTCACAGTATTTTCTCCATTTTTTTTTCTTTGTCATTTTTATAGTATCATATAACATCACATGAAGATATTACAGTACTCTAGGCCTACACACCAACACTGAATAGTTCAATAGAATAGTTCTGTACCTGTTTTCCCTGCGAAACGTTTGGATGATGGAGGAGACTGTAGACCGAGGCACATTAGGCTGCACTCGGCGACCTGCCTCTGCCATTGTGAGGCGATGGTTTATAACGTGGTCAATAAGGGTGGCCCGGATTTCATCTGGGACATCATGGTGCCTCCGTGCTCCTCGGCCTCTTCCCCCTATTCCTCCACGAATTCTCACTCCTCCTCTTCCTCTTCCTCTTCTTCCTCCTCCTCTTCCTTGAGCAGGAAGTTGCTGTTGTACTTGGCGAGGTGCTTCAATGTTCACACTGCAAATGAAACTGGCCCCGGGCCAAGCTCTGTCTATATACTTTTGGCAGCAGTCATAATCATAGACAACACCTGTCAGGTAACTAAACAAACTGTTTGATTGGTCATCTGAGATGTGGGAAACTGCTCCTTCGTTAGTTCTAATTTCACCTGATTGATTGTCAAGTACTGTCATAAATTTATCAAATGTTCCAAGAAATTCTTTCATGGTATTATATCTTTGACTAATTTTGACAGTTGAACAGACAATTGTGCATATGATGACTTACACAATGAAACCATGCTGATATGTTTTGGAGAGAGTAACCATTTCACTGAAAAATCAACTAATCAGTTTAGATCAGCAAGATCTATTTATTTGGAAAATGTGCTAAATGTGGGCTCATTGTGCTAACTGTAGCTACTTGTACATAATCATTTGAAAAAAAGCACAGAGTCACTTGAGACATGTACTAAAGCATTTGCAATTTGATAAAACCAATGAAAAATGACATTCTGTTGTGAACAATTGCAAGGTGGTTTGGAGATTTGTCCATGTTATTTTGAGAATGTCATCTCGGTTTCAAGAAATGAGCCAAACCAATCGAGAAAAACTGTAATGTAAAACAAACACAAAAATACATATTTACCTGTTTTCCCTACGAAAGGTTTGCACAATTGATGACTCTGTGGACCTGTTTACATTAGGCTGCACTCTTCGACCAGCCTCTTCCATTGTAAAACCACGATTTATGACATGATCCACAAGTGTGGCTCTGATTTCGTCAGAGACTCTGACTCTTCTATTTCCACCTCTTCCTCTGTTATGTCTTCCTCTAACACCACCACCACGTATTCTTACACGTCTTCCAATTGGTCTTCTACGAGCATGTTGCTGCAGTTCAGGGTTGTGGAAATCCTCCATGGTCAAGAAATGGTATTGATTGTGCTGTGGGGAATCTACTTTTTACTGTATATGCTCCCAAACTTCATTGGTTAAATGGTTAAATGGTTGATTTGTTGATTGGTTGATTCAAATTGTATTGCAATTCGAGGTAATTTGCCAATGTAGCAGACATTACAAACAATATCAATGTCAGATATTTATGCAATTTACATGCGTGTATACCAGTTTTTGAGAAGTGAATGGATTGTTTTGAATGTGATGCCATACACGATGAAAAATGATTGAGAAGTTGTGAAGAGTTTGACAGTTTAAGTGAGAATTGACTCATCAGTTTTGATCAACTAGCCCTATGCAATTATTTGTTGTGCAAACTGCAGACGATTGTACTTAATGTTTGCCCACATGTGCCAAAGCATTTGCAATTTGCTCAAATCAATAAGAAATTCCAATCTGATGTGAAAAATAAGCTAATTGTTCAGAGATCTGATCTTATTGTTTTGGAAAATACAATTTTCATTTGAGAATTGAGCCAAAGCAATTGAGAAAAACTGTAATATATGCACAAACCTTGAAATGTTTGGTTTAAAACAGAGGGAGCAACATAATTGACTGGCCGCTTAATATCCAGAGTCGACACCGAGAGAGGCGTTCCTGAACCGTGAATGCTTGCCTGCGCTCGAGGGGCACTTGCCGGTTTGACTCAAATTTTGTTAAATTCTCACTAAAGTTCATAAACTTAGCTTACATGTGATGGGGTTCACTAAAATTTTATTAATTCGCATTTTCGCGCATCTTCACAGGACTATGCGAGGTCAATTTATCTGTAATGGTGATCTGAGGTAACAGTTGCTGGTCGTCTAAATTACATCACTAATGTTAGTTAAGACACTGTTGCCTTGCAAAACGTTACAAATTATGCTTATTTAAATAAATATTCAATTAAAACTTAAAAAACTTAGCTTTAAATTGCTCCAGCCAGTGACTTTGCCCCTTTGTTCTTTATAAAAATGAAATTTGCGAAGTACACTCAACGTCTTCAGGGTGGTAAGCGCTCGAGACTCTTCAAATAACCCAGCGGCAGAAACAACCCAGCACATTAACCCAGCGGGTTTAACCCAACACCTTGAAAACTAAAACTACCCAAAAAGTGTTTAACATGTGGAAAAATAACCCAACAAAACAACCCAACGGACTCAACCCAGCGGTATGGGTTAAAAAATAACCCAGCCATTTTTAGAGTGTAATATTAAGGATGATCTAGGCTGCATTATTTAGATCAACCGGAACCAGGAACACATCCAACAACAAATTATGTACTTGTTGCATTAAAGAGTGCAGAACAGTACTCTACTCTCAGCTAGTCTTGTCTCTTTGTTCCAAGGTTACCGCAGTATGCCGTTCATGCCCAGACCTGATGGCAGAGCTGAGAATGGGAAGCGGTGACCTGACAAGAGCTGAGATGATAGAGCTAGATAAAGGACGCGGCAACTTGACACGATTTTCCTACAACCCTTCAAATGCTATTAGATTGTTAATGATAATCTTAAATCTATAATTTAGCTTTATTTATTTTATATTTAGCCTTGTTATGCAAGCACTGTTGAGCTTGTGCAGAGGCAGCAGCTTTTGCCAGAGGGGAACTGGAATCCCCTGTTTGGGCCTGGGTTCTCCTGAGGGTTTTTTTCTCGATTGGAGTATTGGGTTCCTCGCCACCGTTTGCATATTGTTTTGAACTATTTGCCTGGCCGGGGGGGGCTGCTTTAGAATTTAGAAGTTAGACATAATTAATATTGCATATAAGAATTGATTGTCCGTTTAATATTTGACCTGTGGTTCTCTCTCCTTTATCTCAAATGTGTGCTTTCACTGTGCGAGTGTGTTTGCGTGTGTGTGTCTATGTCAATGTGTTTAAGTATGTATGCATATTGTGTGTGTGGAGCATTTGTATGTCTGTCTTTTGTTGTTTTCACCTTTTTCTTGTTTTTACAGGTATATGCCTTTAGTTGTTTTTCTTGTATTCAATTTGTCTCATGTACAGCTGCTTTGTAACAATGAAAATTGTAAAATGTGCAATATAAATAAAGTTGAGTTGAGTTAATATTTGACCTGTGGTTCTCTCTATTTTATCTCAAATGTGTGCTTTCACTGTGCGTGTGTGCGTGTGTGTTTGCGTGTGTGCGTCTATGTTGATGTGTGTAAGTATGTATGCATATTGTGTGTGTGGAGCATTTATATGTTTGTCTTTTGTGTTTTCACCTTTTTCTTGTTTTTATAGGTGTATGACCTTTAGGGATGAGCGAGTACAGCATTATCTGTATCCGTATCTGTATCTGTCAACCATATGAATTATCTGTATTCGTATCTGTACTCGGACTGGGCGGGGCCTAACCGGAAATGGGCGGGATTTAACCCGGAAGTGGGTCGGGTTGTCTTGATATGGGCGTGGCTTTAACCGGTATGTTATTTTAAGCATGCAATTGATCAGAAATTGTTATATTTATTGCTGATTATAAAACTATTTACATGACAGCATCAGCATTGAGCTTCAGATCAATGGTTTTGATCACGATAACAAACGAACTATATTCAGAACAAGTTTGGCAACAATGAATACAACACATGCGGTTGCAATTATGAAGTAAAATGTAATGAACAAGAGTTTTCATCTCAACATAACTTTATTTTTTTAACTTTTAATTAAAAACTGGTTAGAGCCAGCTGACGGTTTAAAAAAGAAAAATAAACTCCGACAGGCGGAGACGCAACGCGAGGCGCATTCTACCAAGCACCACGTCTGAACAAACCCCACGTTTACCAAACTCTTCTCGTTAATAAGTAAGTACTACAAACCGAAATAAAAAACAAACCTGACGCTGAAGAAACCCTAAACGTTAACGGAAAAGACCCGCAAACCTGAGTGACTGTGGGAGAGACAGATAGACAGAGCGCTGTTCTCTTCTTAGTGTTCTGTGTGTGAGTGAGCAGAGCGGGACACAGTCAGCAACACAATGAGGATTTTTATTCAATCCGAGCACAGATATTGACTCGTATTACTCGTATGATACTCGTACTCGGCAAAAGTGCTTTATCCGTACCGGATACTCGTTTCAGCCGAGTAACCGGCTCAACTCTAATGACTTTAGTTGTTTTACTTGTAGTCAATGTGTATCATGTACAGCTGCTTTGTAACAATGAAAATTGTAAAAAGCGCTATATAAATAAAGTTGAGTTGAGTTAAATTATTTAGCAGCCAAATTTAAGTATCTGTATTTTTTAATTAAAGGCTATTAATTTTTTGCAATTTACTAATAATTTATGATATTTTAATTTGTTAACTTTATGTATTAATCCAAGTTTGACGTGTATTACCGGGTGTGTGTTGCGAGCTGAATGTGTGTCGCACACTGGAGCGGAGAACAGTTACCATGGAAACTGCGTGGCACCAGGAACTGGCAAGCAGCAAGTTTAAGCCTATGACAGCAGGCCTGTTTGCATATCTAATGAGCTATGTCATGGCTGGATCAGGTCAAGTCGTCGCTTCAGGTAGGCCTAAATCCTGCAACTAATAACTTGTTTTAGTTAAAAATATAACAAAAATATGCCAAATTGATTACTTAAAATAAATATGCCTACATTTTACTTGTGTATTATAAGCCCTAATTGCAGTTTAAGCGATTAGTCAGGACAAGTTGGACATTCCCGCTTACAGTTTTCTGAGTTAACGTATTCAGGAAAAATATGGCCGAATTGGTAAATTACATGATTAAAATGTAAATTAGGCATATTTAGATGTTGTCGGAATTGCTTTTATTTATATTTTGTCTGAGGTATATTTTCAGCTAAAAGTTATTTAAATGGGTGTGGATGAGATGATTTTTGTTTTTATACAGAATTACTGTATTACATTATTAATGTCCCAGGTTGTTACTTTAGTCATGCATACATAGAATGACCCTTGATGACTGAATAATAAGCCTTAGCCAATTTAAATCTGCTTTAAATAGAGTTAATTTACCTGTTTTGTACCTGCAAACCCAATTAGCTATATTTTATTCTTTAACATTCAATGATATGTTTGTAGATTTTTCCATTCTGATGGCTGTGCAGTAGAAGTGGAATAGACCATCTGTAAGAAAGAATCTCCAAGGTCCTATGAGTATGAATCCAATGACTAGTAATGAAAACCTTAAAGTTATAGCCTTGAACTTAACAGTAGTGTTTATTTTCTCTTGTATATCTATTTTGTTAGCTATTGTTATTTATGTAGCTATTTGTTAGGCAAATACAATATAAACAGAAATACTGTTAAATAACCACTGTAATAACCGCCTGCCCTGCTTTTATTTTATTGGAAGGCGTAACTAGTGGGCGCAATGGAACTTAAGGGTAAAGTTGCAGCACAGAAGAAGTGTCTCACGTGCATCGCATAAGCCAGTGGTTCTCAACTCTGGCCCGCGAGATCCATTTTCCTGCCGAGTTTAGCCCGAACTCTGATATAAAACACCTGAACAAGCTAAACAGCGTCTTTATGAATAGACGCGTTCAACTTAATGCGGCGCTGCGCAAATCTATCAGCGTATGACATTTAAGTACCGCGAGAGCAATTCAACTGCAGATTGCTCGGTACGGATTTGAATCGCTCTCGCGGTACTTTAATGCGATATGCCAAACAATCTGTGCAGCCCTACAATAAGTTGAACGCGTCTGTTCCTGAAGTCACTGATTAGCCTCATCAGCTGTTTTATCTGAGTTGGGGCTTAACTCTGCAGGAAAATGGATCTCGCGGGCCAGAGTTGAGAACCACTGGCATAAAGTCACATCAGAGCAGCACTTGCTATTTGAAATTTGTAATTATTTAGTTTCCCCTTTTTGGTAATGGCGGAACGCGGTATGTTATATTCATTTTGCATTTAATGCTATTGTGTTTATTTCTTATTTTAATGATGGAAGTAATTCTGTATGAGTAAACCACGCTGTGAAATGTTGTGAAGTTCACATTGTTACCCATTGCATACATACTGCTTGAGTTAATTTCTGTTCTGTTTATTTTTGTATAGTTTTACGATGATAAAAGGTGAAGTGCAGATAAAGTACAGTGTGGTGCATTGAGGTGCTGTGACGTACGGAAAGAAAAATAATCACGGCATTCTTTAAAGGATCATGGCTGAATAAAACTGCTATAACACCCGTCATAATTCATCGCGTGAGTGCTGCATCTGCTTTCGTCGCAACGCTGCTGTTCCACGTGTGGGTGACGCGACGCGGCCTTTAAGGCTTTCACCGCATCGCTGCTGTTTCATTACGTGAGGAAAGGATTAATCGTGACATCTGACGGTCAACATGTAATGTTGTGTTCAGACCAAACGCGAATGGCGCGTCAAGCGCGAGTGATTTACATGTTAAGTCAATGCAAAGACGCGATAGACCTACTTGCGGCGGGAATGACGCGAATCGCGCGAGTTGAAAAATCTGAACTTTGGCGAAAATTCGCGCCGCGTTACCCAATCAGGAGCTTGCTCTGGCAGTCAGGTGATTATGATGTTGAGAGGGGCAGAAATCCCAAACTACAATGGAGGACAAAATCATCGTTGTTGTATGTGGATACCTGGAGCGTACGATACATCTTACTTTTATCGAAACAGAAATAAAAAGGATCTTGCTTGGAAGAAAGTGAGGAGGTCGGACAATCGGGCAAGTTGTCAAAAAAGATCTTTACACAATTTAAGCAATATATATATATATATATATATATATATATATATATATATATATATATATATATGGGACTGGAGCCGCCTGGCAGAAGCCCCTCCCATGACGCGAATTCGCGTCTGCAATGAAGTGAATTTGACGCGCGAATGAAGCGAGTAAACTAAAATGTTCAAGCGTCCAATTACGCGCGAATAGCGCGATTCATTCGCGCCATTCTATGAGGCGCCGTTTAGGGTGTAAATCAAACTGCGCTCATGAATACATATATAAAAGCGTGCATACACTTATATACATTGCTCGCATATAGATGTATACTTTTGAATGTTCAAGCAAACACATATGAAAATCATGTGCGCACTAATGTGAAATCCATATATAATAATAATACAATACAATACAATATCCAATACATCTTATGTTAATAATGCATGCATATACACTTTTTCGCGCATACATATAAACTCTGCGTGCATACACGTCTATAAAACACTCGCACATACATACAAACTCTGCGTGCATACACATCTATAAAACACTCGCACATACATACAAACTCTGCGTGCATACACATCCATAAAACACTCGCACATACATACAAACTCTGCGTGCATACACATCTATAAAACACTCGCACATACATTCAAACTCTGCGTGCATACACATCTATAAAACACTCGCACATACATACAAACTCTGCGTGCATACACATCTATAAAACACTAGCACATACATACAAACTCTGCGTGCATACACTCTAAAAAATGCTGGGTTATTTCTGTAAACACATTTTTGGGTTAATTGTGCTGGGTCATAATTTTGGGTTGTTTGAGGTACTGTAAACACACAGTTGGGTTGCTCATGCTGGGTCAAATGGACTGTAGGGGTTCTTTCACCACTGAACAGCTGGGTTGGGTTATTTTGACCCAATCGGTTTGTTCATTTTACCACTTCATCGAACCATCTGGATCCTTCAAGCGTCTCATTGTCAGACGGCAACGCACATCACATCAAGCTGATTTTATAAGGTAAATAAATATAATAATATGATTATTTTTAATAACTTGTGGTAAGTGCACACTGATTTTACTGTTTAATGCAGTATTTGATCTGTCGCTGTGCGGAGGAAGTGTTTTATTCTGTGATTGATTAACGTTAAGTAATTTAGCAGTTTAGCATGCTAATTAAAAAAAAAGGCTTTAACAATCGCTTTATCGTTATGTTATATATATATATGTGTGTACGTGTGCATATTTTTACTTTAAAAGGTTTTTATCCTTCACGTTAAATCCTCATGGAAATGTATGAACTACACACTAAGAATTGCTGGGTTAGAAAATAACCCAACCTTAACCCAGCTGCTGGGTAACTATGGGACAGAACACGCGCTGGGTTATTTTGACCCAAGTGCTGGGTTTAACCATTTGACCCAAAATGCTGGGTTGTTTGTTTGACCCAACTAGTGGGTCGGGTTAACTGTGTTTCTGGGTTAACATAACCTAAACATTGGGTTATATGTTGTCTCATTGCCTTGCTACTTTTATATTTACCAATAAAATTAAATAATCTCAAGGGAATGTAAAATTATTATAATTTTTCTCCAATACAATTACACAAAACAAATGCAATTGTAAATATGCGTTTTTATTAAATTTATTTCTTTACATTTTTTGAATGGGTGCAATTGTCATACATTTCATCCAACACCGACAGACACATAAAAACAAGTTTTTCTAGATCAGTTTCTTTAAAAACACAAAACTGGGTGAATTAAAAAATTAAAAAGTGTCTCACATCGCAAAAACGATGTCAGACACTGTAATATTCTCTGGCCCCCTTACTGCTTACCGTGGTGATGAGATTTATAGCAGATTATCATCATTAAATGGCTGGTTGTCTGAGTGGTGCCTGCAGAATAACATAGATTTTATAAATAACTGGAAGAGTTTTGAGGGCAGACCTGACCTGTTGAAACGAGATGGTCTCCATCCCTCCTGGGATGGGGTTTCCCTCCTCTCTAGAAATTTGGCACACAGTCTTAATAATGCTAAAATCTGACTACCTAGGGCCCAGGTCAGGAAGGAGACAGAATGGCTTAACCAACTGTCTGCTTGCCGTCTCGTGTTACAGAATACACAAAATATACAACATGTAATAATCCCTTCTTACAAACAACATAAAATAGAGACTGTGTCTGTCCCCCGGATTAGCAAACATAAGATATTGCGTAAACCTCTTGAAAGTAATTTAATAAACGTTAAACAAATCAAACATGAACAAAATACAGATAATCAGCTGTTACGACTCGGATTGCTTAATATTAGATCTCTCTCAAATAAAGCACTTTTTGTTAACGATTTGATAACCGATCATAAAATAGACATGCTTTGTTTGACAGAAACATGGCTAAAGCCAGATGATTTTATTACTCTAAATGAATCCGTTCCCCATGATTATTACTATAAACACGAGCCTCGTCTAAAAGGTAGAGGGGGAGGTATCGCTGCACTTTACAAGAATTCTTTTATTACCTCTCAGAAGTCTAATTTTAAATACAATTCTTTTGAAGTCATGGTACTTCACGTATCGACACCTAATACTAAGGACAAAACATTTTTAAAATTTATTCTAGCTATTGTATATAGGCCTCCAGGGCACCACACAGATTTTATTAAAGATTTTGGTGGGTTCTTATCAGAACTAGTACTGGCCGCAGATAGAGTCCTTGTCGTCGGTGACTTTAATATCCATGTAGACAATGATACAGATGCCTTGGGACTGGCTTTCAAAGACACTCTTAACTCCATGGGCGTTAGTCAACATGTGTCAGGACCCACTCACCTTCGTAATCATACTTTAGATTTAATACTTTCTTATGGTATAAATGTGGACGATGTTAAAATCGTTCAGCAGAGTGAAGATATTTCGGATCATCATCTGATATTATGTTTGCTTCAATGGCCTTACGGCTGCAAATCAAACTCCTTGTTACAAATATGGTAGAACGATCACTTCAACTACCAAAGATGCGTTTCTCGATAATCTGCCTGAATTGTCTAAAATATCTAGCATGAGTAATAACGTTGACGATTTTGACACTACTATTGAAAATTTTAACTCTACTTTCTCGGAAATATTAGACATAGTTGCTCCTCTGCGTTTAAAGAAAATTAAAAATAGCAGCCCAACACCGTGGTATAATGAACACACTCAGACTCTAAAAAAGGCATCCCGTAAAATGGAGCGCAACTTTAAGAAAACGAATTTAGAGGTATTTCGTATAGCATGGAAGGATAGTACTCGAAATTACAGGAATGCAATAAAAACGTCTAGATCCGCCTACTTTTCAACACTAATAGAGGAAAACCATCACAACCCTAGGTTCTTATTTAACACCGTGGCTAAATTAACAAAAAATAAGTTGTCATCGACGTCAGATTCTGATTATCAGCATAACAGTGATGAATTTATGAACTACTTCACGAGTAAAATCCAAGATATAAGAGAAAAAATTATAACAATGCAACCTGTAGTGAAATCCGCTGAACAAACTAACTACAGCACCCCTAAGGAGAAATTGCAATTATTTTCTACAGTAGATCACGATGAACTGTCTAAAATCATTAGATCATCTAAATCATCAACATGCATGCTAGACCCTATACCTACAAAACTACTGAAAGAAATGCTCCCAGAAATTATAGATCCTCTTCTTAGTGTTATTAACTCATCTCTGACATTAGGACATGTGCCTAAAGCATTTAAGGTGGCTGTTATAAGGCCTCTTTTAAAAAAACCCAAACTCGACCCTAAAGAACTAGGGAATTACAGGCCTATATCGAATTTACCTTTTATATCTAAAGTTCTGGAAAAAGTAGTTTCAACTCAATTATGCTCCTTCCTCCAAAGGAATGACATTAATGATGAATTCCAGTCTGGATTTCGAGCATGTCACAGTACAGAGACTGCTTTGATCAGAGTTACAAATGATCTGCTTTTAGCGTCTGACCGTGGCTGTATTTTGTTATTGGTGCTGCTAGACCTCAGTGCTGCATTTGACACCATTGACCACAGCATACTTCTACATAGACTCGAAAATTACGTTGGCATTAACGGAATAGCATTGAAATGGTTTAAGTCTTATTTATCCGACCGTTTTCAATTTGTAGCAATAAACAATGAGGTGTCCCGCAAATCACAAGTCCAGTACGGTGTACCACAGGGCTCAGTCTTGGGACCCCTGCTCTTCGCATTATACATGCTACCTCTAGGAGATATAATAAAGCGACACGGAATTAGCTTTCACTGTTATGCTGATGATACTCAACTTTATATTTCCTCGATGCCTCATGAAACCCAGCAGTTTCATCGAATAAAGGATTGCATAGTTGACTTAAAAATGTGGATGAGTAACAATTTTTTACTACTAAACTCGGACAAAACAGAAGTGTTACTTACTGGACCGAAAACTGCTATGCGTAACAACCAAGAATACTGCTTAACGATTGACGGATGCTCCATAAAATCCTCGTCATCAGCTAAGAATCTTGGCGTTGTATTCGACAGTACTCTCTCATTTGAAAGCCATGTCGCAAACACCTGTAAAATTGCATTTTTCCATCTTAAGAATATATCTAAATTACGTCATATACTGTCACTTTCAGATGCAGAGAAATTAATTCATGCATTCATGACATCAAGACTAGATTACTGTAATGCACTTCTAGGTGGTTGCCCTGCGGGCCTATTACAAAAACTGCAACTGGTTCAAAACGCGGCAGCTCGAGTTCTTACACGTACAAAAAAGTATGAGCATATAACCCCGGTTCTGTCAACCTTGCACTGGTTACCTATAAAGCATCGCATTAACTTTAAGATCTTGCTTACTACCTATAAAGCCCTACATGGTCTAGCGCCGCAGTATTTGAATGAACTTCTATTGTATTACAGACCTCCACGTACATTACGCTCTAAGGGGTCCTGTCAGTTGGTAATACCTAGAATTTCAAAATCAAGTGCAGGTGGTAGATCGTTTTCTTATCTAGCGCCTAAACTTTGGAATATTCTTCCCTGCACGGTCCGGGAGGCAGACACACTCTGTCAGTTTAAATCTAGACTAAAGACTCATCTTTTTAATCTTGCATACACTACACCTCCATAATATTAATCCTCAGAGGATTTAGGCTGCATTATCTAGATCAACCGGAACCAGGAACACATCCAACAACAAATGATGCACTTGTTGCATCAAAGAGTGCAGAACAGTACTCTACTCTCAGCCAGTCTTGTCTCTTTGTTCCAAGGTTACCGCAGGATGCAGTTCATGCCCAGACCTGATGGCAGAGCTGAGAATGGAAAGCGGTGACCTGACAAGTGCTAAGAGGATAGAGCTGGATAAAGGACGCGACAACTTTGTTTTTCCTATAACATTTCAAATGCTACTAGATTTTTAATGATAATCTTTAATCCTTAATTTTTATATTTTTACTAAGCCTTGTTGTGCAAGCACTGTTGAGCTTGTGCAGAGGCAGCAGCTTTTGCCAGAGGGGAACTGGAATCCCCTGGTTGGGCCTGGGTTCCCCTGAGGTTTTTTTTCTCGATGGGAGTTTTGGGTTCCTCACCACCGTTTGCATATTGTTTTGCACTATCTGCCTGGCCGGGGGGGCTGCTTTAGAATTCATACTTGTATTAAATGTGTCTCATGTACAGCTGCTTTGTAACAATGAAAATTGTAAAAAGCGCTATATAAATAAAGTTGAGTTGAGTTGAATTAGGCATTGTAGATTCGTATTCTACATGTCACATTCGCAGCATTAGAACACTCAAAAATATATTATTGACACATGAGAATCAGTCCAAACAGTGTGCCATTAAAACTAAACCAAACAAAGACTCAAAACAACAGACAATACATGTGACAACTTAAAGCATGTTACATGTGTCCAGAAAAAACTGTTGTCCTCAAAAACTTCCCACATGAAGACTCATGTCCATCAATACGATAAACTGCATGCTGGAGAAATTCCTAAGTAGGAAGAGACTGCTTAGTTAACATCAAGCACAGAAAAGGACTTGAAACAGATCAACTGAGTAACAAGTCAGTTTCAATGGCATGTCCCGAAACAATGGTGAAGGTCTGGGATGACGTTGCTGCCTGGTCCCAAAGGCACAAAATGTGCCGAATACATCACTGGTCTCAGCGTTTTGCAAGTATTCCACCATGAAAGTCCCCACCTGTTAAATATATGACAGTTAGTCTTTAAACATAACTAAAATTTAAGTTAAAATGCATTTAATGAACAAACATAGAGGCCTTATAAAAACAATAATTTTAGAAGAAAATTTCAAAAATCACTTTTAGTATTTTACTTCATTCACTACATTCATATTGTATATCATTTACTTCTGAGGATATAACATACAGTGATGGCCAAAACTATTAGAACACTTGTATTTTTACCAGCTGGAAAATGGTATAAAAGTCAGTTATTTCTATCGTTTGCTGTCGTGTGTCAGAAGATAATTTCTGTTTAATTTTCCAAACGATATTTTTGTCATTTATTGTTATAATTAGTGAGATTAAGAGGCTTAGCTTTAAGCTAATGCAGCTAACGGTAACGTTACCTGAGGGGAAAAAAGCGTGAAAATGCTAAATTTTAAATTATTGCTAGTTGGTCGGATACGGCACGTCGCAGACACTTGAAAAAATATCCCCTTAGATTAAGTTTTGTATGAAATTATCTAATTCTGACTAAAAATTACAAAGCCAAACAGTAGACAAACAGTAACCGAACTATACCATGTATTTCTGACCTAAGGCTAAGGCAAATATCGCTCTCAGATGTTGATCTGAATGAAGAAGACTTCCGTTTACACTGAAAAGTCCACGCACATCAACAAAGTTTGTATGTATGTGCGAGTGTTTTATAGATGTGTATGCACGCAGAGTTTGAATGTATGTGCGAGTGTTTTATAGATGTGTAACGTTTATTAATGCTTTGCTTGCTTGTGCTGAAGTTGTAATGAAGATGATATAGCTAATTTATTTTATAGCGTTTTAAAGTGCCTCACACCGGTGTCCACACCGGACGCCACCAGAAAATAGCGTTCTCTGATGGCTCTTTTTTGGTTATTATTTTGCAACCAGAATATAGCAAATAATGTTCTCTGATGGTTCTTTTTTTGGTTCTTTTTTAATGGTAAAAATAGTCAAAGCTGGTAAACGTCAATGACATGTGCAATACAGAAAATATAAGACCACATTAACACATGTTGTACTGATTAAATTAAATTAATAAATGTGCCCTTTAATGGCTAAAAATAATAAACTAGTTAAGCTAAATGAAAATACAATTATATAAATCCTTGTGTATTTCTGAAGTGTGGTTGTCTGTTACTATGTATGTGTGCTTGAACACGTGCATTCTCCGCTTTGCCGCGCACTCCCGTCATTTAAAAGTTAGTGGTCATTTCGTTTTACCTCACGCACTAACACATTACTTTAGCGGTTTATTATTTATTTAAAAAAAATGATGTAAGGTTGAAACTCGGAGCTTTTGATAGTTATATCTGAAGACGGAGCCGCGCTATATACTTCTCTACCCAGCCGGCATTTCAACGTTGATTCACCGTTGAAACAACGTCAGGTACCATGGTTGAATCAACGGTGAATTACCTTTCGATTTTGCAAAACGGATCAACGTTGATATTGTGACGTCGTTTCACCGCGGAAGAAACAACGTTGATTCACCGTTGAAATCGCGACGTCGTTTCACTCTTGCCTTTCGGGTTATGGTCTTCTGTCGACGTTGAATCACCTTTCGATTTTGCAAATTGAATCAACGTTGATATTGTAACCCTGTTTCACCGGCGTGCCTGTAATTTTGCTTAAACGTCAACACTGAGATGTAAACTATGATTTTCGGTACACATAGTGTTTTCAGCAACTAATAAAACTTGCTGTACATGATTTGCAATTGGACGGCATAAAATTTTTTTTTTTTATCTTTCTAACAATTAGATGTCCATTAATCTGCAGTGCAGGGATGAGATGCTTCATTTTCTAAAGAAAAAGTTTTGAACAATTACACCAAATGGAAAAATAATTTTCTTAGAATTTAAATATACATCTATATTCTACATTTACACTTTCACATAATTTATTGAAAAAAATTCTCATTCAACAACAAAGCACTTTCTCAAGGGTTTAAGGATATCAGAATGCAGAGGGAAAAAGCTTTTAATTCTAATTTCATACACACTGCAAATATACACAATAGCCTATATATAAATAATAACAAACATATGTACTCATTTCGTGACCAACATATGTACTCATTTCCTAACATTCTAAAATCTCAACAATTAAGTTAAAAAAATCCAAGTAAAAGTAAGGAAAGTTTGTAGAACAATAAGTCTTTAGTAGAACTTAACATTTTACTAGCAACAGTCATTAAAAAAGAAGGAAAAAAAGGTGTCTTCAAGGAAGAGTCTTCTTACGGCCACCACCACCCATCCTCTCTGGTGCATATTTTAAATATTTGGACATGGTCTCCATTACTTTTGTACTGGTTGTGTTGTGTGCATTGACGACTGCATCTAAAGGGAAAAATCAAAACAGCCAAGATCAACAAAATTGCTATAAATTTATGGAAAAGCTTTTAAGGATGTCAAAGTTACTTTACAACGTTACTATTATTTGCTCAGACAACTTGCAAAACAGTAAAACTAACATGAAAAAGAATCGTGATAATATTGTGAATCATATTTAACACATAAAATAAAATAAACTTGATTGGATTGTTTTCCATATCGCCCATCTCTTTCATGCTCTTTCCTTTGGCCAGTCTCGCTTCCAATCTCGCGATATTACCGTGAATGGACAGTAATGACGACGACAAACGTAAATTTAGCTTATGTAACGTTACACTTTTTTTCCTGAAATGTTGTATCTGTGTGCACACGTATAATGTCTTATCCCTTAAAATCGACGTAGCAACCGCAAAAGCACAAAACGACACTGAAGCGGCACGAGTAACGTTAGGCCTCAATCGACATCTGTAAAAGTAACGTTAGCCCTCAGCGACACAAATGTGGAAAAGCATTCCCTGAATATCGAGTTAGTAAATTCATTCAACAAACTGTGCATTTACAATTTTCCAAGAACTGACATAATGCGTTTAACTCATGACCTTGCGTATATTTGTGAAATCAGTCTTACCTTTTTGATCCCGCGCCCTCGCAGACCACTTTCTATCGTGCTCTTGCCTTGGCCAGACCAGTCTCGCTTCAAATGACGTCCTCGATCAGAAAGACGGTCACGATAACGGTCATATTTTCAAACATAAAATGGCGCGCACAGTTTCATTGGCCAGTTTCATGAATGACAGACAGATTAACCAATCATAATCAAAGCAAATAAGGATAAATAACCAATAGGAATTGTTTCAGTGTGGTAAAGCAGCGCAATCTTTTATTGCTGTTGATAATATTTATACCAAAAGGTTCATGATAAAAATGTAAATGGGTAACAAAATAATAATAATAATGATCTTAATAATTAAAAAAACCGAAATTATTTATTCTGTGCATACATTAATTGATTCAACATATGGATCTTGTAAAAAAAAATTTGATTTATAAGTGTTTTTATTACCCTTTTTCAACCATTTAGCATTTCAATCAAAATTGAAACAACAGCTGTCATTATTTCAACCATATTTCAACGTTGAAGGTTGGTAATGTACCGGTTGGTTTTCAACCATTTAGCATTAAACGTTATATCAACGTTGGTTCAACGTTGAAACAACAACTGTCATTTTTTCAACCATATTTCAACGTTGAAGGTTGGTAATGTACTGGTTGGTTTTCAACCATTTAGCATTAAACGTTATATCAACGTTGTTTCAACGTTGAAACAACAACTGTCAATATTTCAACCATATTTCAACGTTGAAGGTCGGTCATGTGCCGGCTGGGTAGTGATACAAGAATATTGTTATCCCGAAGATAATGAAATGTTTATTCTTTATTCTCAATAAAAATCTGCTTTAAATATTCTGTTGAAGTCATTGGTTAGTTTATTTAAATATCTAAAATGTATGTTGAGGTTGGCCTACACACAGTGTGTTTTTATTATAAATTATATACTGCGCTGTTTAAATCAGCTACTTCAGTAATGAAAAGGGAATTAATAGGCGAAAATAATAATACAATGCATTGATTTGATCCTTCATTTTATGTGTGATGATTTATTTTACTTATTTTAATTAGATTAGACAAGCGATGGATAAAAACACAGCATGGATTGATTCATTAGTTATGCCAAACGGACCCGAGAAAATATTTTAGGTTAACGTTCTGGGAACGTTTCTCTCCCAGAAAGTTTATTAAAGTTTTGTTTTTGGTTGTCTCTACGGAAATAAAGTTAGAGTAACGTAACAGAACGTTATGGGAACCAGAAACTTACGTTCTATTAACGTAAATAATTTTTTCCTGAAGAACCAAACACGAGCCTTAGAAAATAACGTTCTGGGAACAAAAAACTAACGTTAGGGAAATATCAAAAATACCAAAAATTGTTAGCGGGGTTGCACAAGCAAATAGCCCTACTAATAAACGTCAAGGCTATTGTCGCTCTCAGATTCATGCTGATCTCAATGAAGAATATTTCCATTTACAGTGAAATGCCTTCCGGTTACACTGAAATGCCTTCCGGTTACAGTGAAATGCCTTCCGGTTACACTGAAATGCCTTCCGTTTACACTGAAAAGTTCAAGCACATCCACATATGAAATTACTACGCTTGCAAAGTTTGTATGTGCGAGTGTTTTATAGATGTGTATGCACGCAGAGTTTGTATGTATGTGCGAGTGTTTTATAGATGTGTATGCACGCAGAGTTTGTATGTATGTGCGAGTGTTATAGATGTGTATGCACGCAGAGTTTGTATGTATGTGCGAGTGTTTTATAGATGTGTATGCACGCAGAGTTTGTATGTATGTGCGAGTGTTTTATAGATGTGTATGGACGCAGAGTTTGTATGTATGTGCGAGTGTTTTATAGATGTGTATGCACGCAGAGTTTGTATGTATGTGCGAGTGTTATAGATGTGTATGCACGCAGAGTTTGTATGTATGTGCGAGTGTTTTATAGATGTGTATGCACGCAGAGTTTGTATGTATGTGCGAGTGTTTTATAGATGTGTATGCACGCAGAGTTTGTATTTATGCGCGAAAAAAGTGTATATGCATGCATGCATTATTAACATGAGATGTATTGGTATGATTTTCATATGTGTTTGCTTGAACATTCAAAAGTATACATGTATATGCGAGCAATGTATATATGTGTATGCACGCTTTTATATATGTATTCATGAGCGCAGTTTGATTTACACCCTAAACGGCGCCTCATACCATTCGCGTTTGGTCTGAACACAACATAAGTGTGTGCACCAGAGATAAGTCCACAGTAAGGTTACACAATATTGTTTTAAAGAAGTACACTTCATAAAAAAAGAGGGAAAGGTAAGTGAAACAAAGCAAATACAGTATCTTGTTTTTTGTGTGAATGTATTGAAATTTGGGACACTTGACATTTAAATGCCGTTGATATTTCAGTGAGAAACTCAAAGATTATAAATTGTTGACTTTGCATACTTGTTTCACAGTGTAGAAATGTACAGAGCTACAGATTATGTTCAACGTTAATGATATGGTGTATTCACTGCATGTATATGATATATATGTATGTATGTTGAACAGGAAATTTGCCTTATTGCTGTCTGCTAAACATTTGAGTGTCTAAACCAAAGATAATGCAAGTGGGTCAGAGCTCTTTAACTCTGAAAGGAAAGTGGAAGACACAACTAAGCAATTAAGTGATTTAATTCCAGCAGGGGAAAAGATGTTCTACTTCATCTACTGTGTGGTGAAGCACGGAAGGCAGTTGAAGGATTCTTTTATCGAAACTCAGAAGATTCGTATAAGGGAGCCTGGAAGGTTCTAGAAGAGCGGTATGGAAATCCCTTCATTGTCCAGAGAGCCTTTCACGAAAAGTGTCACTGCGTGTCACTGCGGGAGTACAGTGATTTTTTACAGGGCTGTGTTGAAGCCATCCCACACGTGAAGGGTTTATCCATTCTAAACGACTGCGAGGTCGAACTACAAACTTCTCAACAAAGTACCAGATTGGATAGTGCGAAACTGGAATAAGATTGTGGTTGAAGAATTGGACTTGTGTAGTGACTGGATCAGTGTGAGAAAAGCCATTCAACCTCTCACTCCCTTTTGTCTTGGTTTCAAGATAACACCTTCAAAGACCATAGCAAACCTGGGTCCATGGGGTCTGGTTTTACATTTTGAACTATCACAGAGAAGTGTGAAAACCATTTGGTTCCTCTGTAGGATATTTAGGACTCCTTAGCTTCAAAGCATTGGTGATAGGTCTCTGCCTCATCTTTTACTCAACATCTGAGGCTAACCAGAGAAACTTCTCTGACAATAGGAACTTATGTGCTTAAACTGTCCTTTCATATAAATGTAGCTAAATGTCTGATTATATGTTGGCTTTCATGCCATCTTAAATAGTCTGTAATTCTTAGATATACAAGTTTAATTCAGGCGTGGTTTGATACGATTGTCCTTCAGCTTTAGCTCCTTTAGAGGTTATCACCGGCGGTGACAAGGAGCCCTTTTCACAGAAAACAAGTATAGGATGGAGCATCATAGGTCGTTGTAATCCTCATCTTGACAGGCAAGGTAACCAAAGCTTTGTGCATTGAGTTTCAGTGAAAGAAGTGTCAGTCCCATCTGCAAACGATGTCCTTAAGGTATTAGAGTCACACTTCAATGAGAAGCATCCTGAGGACAAACATGTGTCTCAAGAAGACATCCGGTTCATACGTCTTCTCAGTAATTACGTTTAGCACAAAGAGGATGGACATTATCAGCTCCCCCTTCCCTTCAAGAGTAGCAGCGCTCCTTTACTCCCGAACAACAAGAAGCTTGCCATGGCACGACTACAGCACCTAAAGAAAAGACTGAAGAACAACCAAGAGTATTATGAAAGTTACAAAACCTTCATGCAAGAAATGTTCAACAAAGGAGAAGCGGAACCAGCTCTTACACTTTCTGAGGACGAAATAGCATGGTATATTCCCCATTATGGAGTTTACCACCCTCAACAGCCAGGCAAGTTGAGAGTGGTGTTCAATTGCTCTGCAAAATTTTGTGGTGTTTCCCTTAATGACACACTCCTTGGTGGCCCAGACTTGATTAACTCCTTGGTGGGAGTCCTTTGCCGTTTCAGGAGAGAAACCGTCTCTGTGACATGCGACATTGAAAAGATGTTCCATCAATTCTTTGTTCCCTCTTGAGGAAAGAAATTATCTGAGATTCTTATGGTGGGAGGACGGAGATCTGGGAAGAGAACCCGCGAGAATACAGAATGGCTGTACATCTTTTCGGCGCAGCTTCGTCTCCTTGATGCGCCAATTTTGGCATTAAGTACTTGGCAGAGCAATACAAGTCGGAGTATCCCACAGCTGCATCTTTCATTCAGAAAAACTTCTACGTGGACGATGGCTTGATGTCTGTTCCTTCGATTCAGAAAGCTGAGAGGCTAATTGTTGAAGCCCGAACATTGTGCAAGCGTGGAGGTTTACGTCTTCATAAATTCAGCTCTACTAAAAACGAGGTTTTATGGGCAATACCCACCAAACTGCTCAATCTCAATCCTGAAGCAACAGGATGTGTTCTTGGCATTCAGTGGGCTGTGAAAGACGATACGTTTAGATTTGATGTCAAACTGAAAGACCACCCTTCAACTCGTCGTGGAATCCTGTCTGTCACTGCTTCTTTGTATGACCCTCTGGGGTTTGTTTCCCCATTCCTTCTGAAAGGAAAGATAATTCTTCAGGAGCTCTGCCGTAGAAACATCGGTTGGGATGACCCCCTTCCAGAGGAAGTGTTTGTTGCAAATCGTATACAGTTAATCAGGAGAATCACAGTTGTAAACCAGTGGTATTATGTCAACACTTTTAATAATCCTGCCGATCATGCCTCCAGGGGCCTTTATGCCTCAGACATATCCACAACTTTCTGGCTGTCAGGACCAGAGTTCTTATGGGAACCAGAAGTTCTTTCAACACCCCAGTTCTCAAATGATTTACTCGTTGGAGATCCTGTGGTCAGATTAACCCAAACCTTCGCAACCAAAGTCAGTGATGGTTTGGTCTTGCTTGGCCGATTCAATCGTTTTTCCTCTTGGAGAACATTCATCAAAGTTGTTGCTAGAATAAAGAGGCTCGTTTCAGCACAGAAATACCCCAATGACATTGTCACTGTGTAAGAATTTGAAAGAGCTTCAGAGGCTGTGATCAAGATTGTCCAATGGCAAGCTTTCTCCCAAGACATAAGGGTGATTCAAGGAAGAAATGATCTTCAGAGCACAAGTGCACTTTTCCCCCATGATCCCATCATGAAGAGAGGTCTTCTTTGCGTAGGTGGAAAATTGAAACAGTCTTCTCTGAGTGAAGAGCTAAAACACCCAGTGATTCTGCCAAAGGACAGCCACATAGTTCAACTTATTTTTGCCCACTATCATGCCAAGGTCTTTCATCAGGGACGCTATCTGACACTCATGGAGCTCCGAGCAAATGGACTCTGCGTTATCGGTGGTAGTAGATCTGTTGCTAAATTGATTCAAGGATGTGTTCAATGCCGTAAACTCAGGCGGCCAACAGAGCAACAGTAAATGGCTGAGCTGCCCAAGGAGCGAGATGAAGCCTCTGCACCTTTTCTCTACACTGGCATGGATTGCTTTGGTCCGTTGAGTGTAAAGAGGTTTCTGAAAGAGTACAAGAGGTATAGAATCATTTTCACCTGCCTTTCATCACGAGCGGTTCACATTGAAATGCTTGAAGATCTGTCAACATACACATTTATCAATGCCTTGAGATGCTTTATTAGTCTCAGAGGAGCCGTTCGCCAACTTTTCTGTGACTGTGGGACGAACTTCGTAGGTGCTAGAAATGAGTTTGGAAATGCTATCAAAGAGTGTGATGTCTTGAGTTGTTTCTCAATGAAAATCAATGTGAATTTGTCTTCAATGCTCCCTCAGCAAGTCACACAGGAGGGGTCTGGCAGCGCCAAATACGGTCTGTTCGCAGTGTGCTAAATGGCACATTTTCTCAATGTCCAGGTAGACTTGACGATTCATCTCTGAGAACATTGTTTTATGAGGCGATGGCTATCATCAACAGTCGTCCATTGACAATAGATGGAATAAATCATCCCAGATCTCTGGAAACTTTAACCCCAAACCATCTCATTCTGATGAAGTCCAAAATTGCTCTTCCTCCTCCTGGGAAATTTCAAAGGGAAGATATGTATGCTTCAAAGAGGTGGCCCAGGGTTCAATACCTAATTGAGCAGTTCTGGAGCCGCTGGAAAAGAGAATATCTCTTGAACATTTCTACAAGGAAGAAGTGGCACGTGCCAAGTCGGAACCTCAGTGTCAATGACAGTCATTATTAAGGAGGACATGCTGCCAAGAAGTCGCTGGCAATTAGGTAGAATCGTTGAAGTCACTCAGGGGAATGATGGTTTAGTTTGACGAGTTAAGATTCAAACTGGTGAGCAAAAACCAAAGAGTAAACAAGAGCAGCACTCCAAGCCTACTATTATTGAGAGACCAATTCAAAAGTTGGTGGTTCTGCTTGCGAATGAGTGATTTGTTAAACGGTGAAAATCTTGTATCAGACACTTTCTAAAGGTGATATGTCAATGCATTATACATTTTTGTTTGAGCAGTCATTCAGGTTTAGAATCATGTATAATTTATTTAAGTGTTTTGTTTTGTTAACATGATTGGTGGGAGTGTAATGACCGCCTGACCTTCTTTTGTTTTATTGGAAGGCGTCACTAGAGGGCGCAACGGAACGTAAGGGTAAAGTTGCAGCACAGAAGAAGTGTTCACGTGCATCGCATAAGCTCACATCAGAGCAGCACTTGTTATTTGATATGTGTAATTGTTTAGTTTCCCCTTGTTGGTAATGGCGGAACGAGGTATGTTATTTTCATTTTGCATTTAATGCTATTGTGTTTATTTCTTATTTTAATGTTGGAAGTAATTCTGTTTGAGAATGCTGTGAAGTTCACATTGTTACCCATTGCATACATACTGCTTGAGTTAATTTCGGTTATGTTTATTTATGTATAGTTTGGTGATAAAAGGTGCAGTACGGATGCAGTGTGGTGCATTGACATGCTGTGATGTACGGAAAGAAAAATAATCACGGCATTCTTAATAGCGTCATGGCTGAATAAAACTGCTAACACCCGTCATAACTCTCTGCCTCATGTTTCGAATGCAAACGGGGCCGCTACAACCACAATATAAAAGAGCCGTTTTATTTTTGAATATATATGTAGTATATTTAAATGGTAGTGTAAATTATAGTTAGGATTGCTTGTTTCTCCCACTTAAATGATACTATTGCATAGGTAGTTTGTTCCATAGTAAATTTGTCATCATAATTTGAAGAACAGGAAAGTCTCTAAGGAACCTAGAAAAAAACCTGATGGCTATTAAACCAGATAATTCCAAAATAAGATAATTCAATTCAATTCAATTCAAGTTTATTTATATAGCGCTTTTCACAATGTGTATTGTTTCAAAGCAGCTTTACAGGGGCAAACAAGAAAAACAGAAAAGTTAAAACACAGCACAGTGCATGGTATTTATACAACGAGTAAGTTCATTCTAATAAATAACATCTAATTTCTAAATAAATAAATGAATGAATGCAGTCTCCCGGTGAGCAGGCCAACACTGCCCTGCTGTGGCGAGGAACCCAAACTCCAATGATTGATTAATGGAGAAAAAAACCTCGGGAGAAACCAGGCTCAACCGGGAGGGCCAGATCCCCTCTGACGTGTCATAGCTGCACTCAGACTGGTGACATGTGATTTTAGTTTAGCATTTAATACCAAATATTGTAACTTCAGCATTAATAAGACAAATAGTCCGTCTTTGCTCTTGGTTGGGGATGTAGTGGTCTGAGCTGGGATGGTCCGATGGTCATATTTCTCTTGGCAGCTGGTGGACTTGCCTTAGATGGAGCTGGGATGGTCAGTCAGTCTGCAGCTGTATCTGGTGTAATCTCAAATTGGGGATGGGCATCTGTCGGTCGTCTGGACATGGTGGAACTTCTTCCTACCTCGGGATGGGCATCTGTCGGTCGTCTGGACATGGTGGAACTTCTTCCTACCTCGGGATGGGCATCCCGAGGCAGAGGCGGAAAGAGAATAAAGAGAATAATTAGCGTAGCTGCTGTTCATTAACTATGCATTAAGTGAAAGCTTGGCTGAAAAGATGTGTCTTTAATCTAGATTTAAATTGGGAGAGTGTGTCTGACCCTCGAATAGTATCAGGAAGGCTATTCCAGAGTTTAGGTGCTACGTATGAGAAAGCTCGTCCACCTTTGGTGGATTTTGTTATTCTAGGTATTGTCAAAAGTCCTAAGTTTTGAGATCTCAGCGAGCGTGATGGGTTGTAACGTGATAAAAGCTCGGTTAAGTAAGTAGGTGCTAAACCGTTCAGGGCTTTGTAAGTAATTAAAATAATTTTAAAATCAATGCGATACTTAATGGGTAGCCAGTGAAGCGATGATAAAACTGGGGTTATGTGATCGTATTTTCTTGACCTAGTAAGAACTCTGGCAGCTGCATTCTGAACTAACTGTAGTTTGTTTATCGATGATACAGGACAACCACTAAGTAGAGCATTACAATAGTCAAGCCGTGAGGTCACAAATGCATGAATAAGCTTTTCTGCGTCTGCAACACATAAACTATTTCGTAATTTGGCAACATTTCTAAGGTGGAAGAAGGCTGTTTTTGTGATATTTGAGATGTGATTTTTAAATGACAGGTTGCCGTCTAATATAACGCCTAGGTCTTTAACTGTATTTGTTGGAGTAACAGTGCAGCTTTCAATTTGCAGGCTGTAATCGGAGATATTCGGTTTACTTAATTTTGGTGCTATAAGTAATATTTCTGTTTTGCTAGAGTTTAAAAGGAGGAAATTACTAGTCATCCAATGTTTTATGTCCTCGATGCACTCTGCCAGTTTGGATAGCTTAAAGGAATCATCTGGTCTTGATGAGATATATAGCTGAGTATCATCTGCATAACAGTGGAAGCTAATTCCATGTTTTCTAATAATGTTGCCGAGGGGCAGCATGTATATGGAGAAAAGCAAGGGTCCTAAAACCGATCCCTGTGGTAATCCATAATTGACTTGCGTAAGATTTGACGATTTCCCATTTAAATGGACGTATTGATATCGGTCTGTTAAGTAAGATCTGAACCATTGCAGTGCCTGTCCCTGAATACCGATATAATGGTGTAAACGATCTAGTAGTATTTTATGGTCTACAGTATCGAAAGCAGCACTAAGGTCAAGCAGGACTAAGAGTGAGATGTTTCCTTTATCTGAAGCAATAAGAAGGTCATTTGTAATTCTAACGAGCGCAGTTTCAGTGCTGTGATGCGGTCTAAAGCCAGACTGAAACTTTTCGTGCATGTCATTATTTTGTAGGAAGGTACACAGTTGAGTTGACACTACTTTTTCTAGTATTTTAGACAAGTACGGGAGATTTGAAATCGGTCTATAGCTTCCAAGTTCATTTGGGTCTAAACTTGGTTTTTTGATAAGAGGCTTAATTACAGCCAGTTTAAAGGGTCCTGGGACATGTCCTAGATTAATAGACGAGTTGATTATGTTACAAATGGGCTCAATTACAGCAGGTAGTAACTCTTTTAATAAAGTAGTCGGAATGGGGTCTAATAAGCATGTCGTCGGTTTGGATGTTGCAATAATTTTAATTAAATCTTCCTGATTTATAGGAGAAAAACACTCTAGCTTTTCTTTTTGGGTGACGGTTGAAACTAATTCTTCCGACAAACTTGGAGGTTTGGTTTTAGCTATGTTGTCTCGTATTATTTCGATTTTCTCTGTAAAAAATTTCATGAATTCATTGCTACCAAGGTGCGGCGGAATACCCAGGTCAGGTGGAGTCTGTTTGTTTGTTAATTTAGCAATTGTACTAAATAAAAACCTTGGATTGTTTTTGTTATTTTCTATGAGGTTACGGAAGTGCTCGGCTTTTGCTGCTTTTAGTGCCTTTTTGTAACAGCTTGCACTCTCTTTCCATGCAATTTTAAAGACCTCTAATTGGGTTTGTTTCCATTTTCGCTCCAGTTTACGCGTTTCTCTTTTTAGGGCGCGAGTGGTGTTATCATACCATGGTGCTATGTTCTTTTCATTTATCCTTTTTGACTTCATAGGTGCGACCGCTTCTAATGTATTAGAGAAAATAGTGCCCATGTTGCTGGTCATGTCATCGAGCAATTTTATATTCGTTGGAAAGGTTATTAGAGAAGTCAGATCTGGCAAGTTCTTTACGAAACTATCTTTAGTAGTTGAGGTGATTGTTCTACCTTGTCGATAACGAGATATACAACTGATTTCTGCAGTGCGCAGTGTACATATTATAAGATGGTGATCGGAAACATCGTCGCTTTGAGGTATAATATCGATATTGGTTAGATCGGCTCCGTGAGATATAATCAAGTCTAGGGTATGATTAAGGCGATGAGTAGGTCTATTGATGTATTGTGTTACACCACAAGAGTCTAGTAGTTCTTTAAACGCCACAGCTAATGGATCGTTAGCACTGTCTACGTGGATATTAAAATCTCCAACAATCAGTACTTTATCGACGTTAACCAATAGATCCGATAAGAAGTCTGCGAACTCTATCAGAAAATTAGTGTAAGGCCCAGGGGGTCTATACACAGTAACCAATGTAAGAGAGACCAATGATTTTTTACTTTTGTTTGGAACTGTTATGTTCAACGCAAGCATTTCAAATGATTTAAATGTATGCATTGTTCTCCGAGTAACGGTAAGAAAGTCTCTAAATATTGTTGCGACACCACCACCTCGACCAACCGGACGTGGCTCATGAATATAACCGTAGCTTGGAGGAGTAGACTCATTTAGACCAAAATAATCATTTGGCTTAAGCCAGGTTTCAGTGAGGCAAAGTATATCAAAACTGTTGTCTGTGATCATTTCATTTACAATAACTGCCTTTGAATTTAGTGATCTAATATTAAGTAGCCCAAACTTTAGGCGTTGGTTTTGCTCATTAAATATATTGTCTTTTGGTTTAATCATGATAAGATTTTTTCTCTGACTTTTAAATAAATTATTATTTGGTTGTATTATTCGGGGGACAGACACAGTCTCTATGCATTTGAAAGCAGTAACATTCTTAACAGTTGGGTGAGAAGAACACAGACTGTAGTTAAAATTTGTACTTACTAGTCAAATGGTGCGTAGCGTCTTTGAGATGTTGTCAGACAGAATTTCCGCTCCAATGCTGCTGGGGTGCAGCCCGTCGGGGCGGAAAAGCCTTGGTCGCTCCCAGAACAGATCAAAATTATTTACAAAGAGCAGCTTCTGTTCAATACACCATGACATTAACCAATTATTAAGCATAAATTTGATAAGTAAAGTCACAAGCTCAGGACTATTGGTAAGTAGTATAATCATATACTGTCTGTCAAAAGTTTGATTGATTTATGACCCCCTTTCAAAGTTCTGTCAACCATTCACTCAAACTGAGACTTTTATGGCCTGTCAATCTTGATGACAGTTATGTTTTATGGCTGTTGTTGGGGACTCCTCTGACCCCAACCCTTCCATCAGTGGGTCGAACTTCCTACACCCCCCTCATCACTCCCTTATCAAAAAGGTTTGTTTTCATCCTGTTTGATTTTACTAGGCTATTTGTGAAAGACGTTTGTACATTAGAGAGATAAAATAAATGTTTTATTGGGGTTTTTCTTCTAAGATTGTTGTTTCCTTGTTTGCTTTTATCATCGCTTTTATCATGCTAATGAGTTAATTGAGACTTTAGGTTTGCAATTTTATTAAAGTGTGACTTTCCCCGTACTATCTCAGGCAAGTCATTTGACCAGTCAATCAAAGAAAGCTGGGTTTTTTATGATCTATCAGTCTTGTTTTAAAGTTTATATTTTACAACTTTTGTTGTTGTAGGCCTATCCCTACAATAAAAGGTGTTTTCATCCTGCTGGCATGACAGCGTGCTGTTTTCACACCACAGTTTGAAATCTGACAGTTGTGTTTTTAAATTAGAGAGAGATAATGGTTATGTGGTGTTTCATCTAAGAGTAAGTTGGTTCCAGGTTTAAGATTTTTATCTGATAAATGATTAAAGTTTTTGTGTCAGCATTTTATCATTGTGTCATAAACTATGTATTTTTGATTCAACGACATTCCCTGACATGTTCTTCCTGGTCATGGAGGAATGGGGGATTGTTTTTTGTTAACACCTCTAAGGGGTGCATTTCTAACAAATTGTATAGTCTTAAGACAATGAATAAAAAAAAAAGGTTTGGGTTTCCATTCTGACTGACTTTCTGGAGATGTCTGTGTGTCTACGATCTGTTGTGGCTGAAAATCCTAAATGTTTGTGTTAGTGACTCTTTTTGATAATTTTGGCATAAAAAAATCAAACATGTACTACAAATGGTTAAGGGTCAAACTTTTAAAACCAGGAACAACAAAAAAAAAACTAGTCAATATCTTCATCTTCAATTGTCATAGTTCTAGACTGTTTTATTTAATAAATGTTAAGTTTCAGATGATATCTTAAGATCTACAAGAAGGATGGTGCTATCCCCTATAGTTCTAACCATGGGTTAAAATATCGTTGTTTAGCACTCCTTTCAAAATTAAAGATCTATTAATGTATTCTTTAAAAAATGTAGAATAGTCCAATAACTTCTTCACATCCTGTTGAGTAAAGACTGAGTCACAACAGCGGGGTTTTAAATGTAGCTTATGTTAATAGAGTTGTAGCTAAGAATGTGTTTATGGTAATAGGTCGAATAATTTTTGGGGGACTCAAACACCCCTACATCCACTTTTCACAGCTTAACTCATGAGACTGCATCAGACTTAGACTATAGTAGTTTATTTTTTATTTCAACCCTCTTCATCGCCATTATTTCATGTTATACATCTGATAGCAAAGAAGTCTAAACAGACAGTGTTTCCATTTCACATTGTTTAAAGGCATATATTTGTACGTGTTAAACAAATGGTTAAACGTTTTTTAATAGTTTTCTTGAGATCTGAACTTTACACAAACAAAGTAGAAGTTGGATCAAATGGGCATGTTTTATATAATTGTCATCCTTTTCTTGTGTTGCATGCTTTCCTGTAGCTCAGTGGTAAGAGCATTGCAAGGTTGTGGGTTCGATCCCAGGGAATTCCACATACCTAAGTATAAATGTATAGGTTAATGCAATGTAAGTCACTTTGGATAAAAGCGTCTGCCAAATGCATAAATGTAATGTAAATGCATGCTTTTCACTCACAACATGTGCAGATTATAATTTCCTTTCTGACAGAAACCAACTGAAAGTATTAAAAATAATAGCAAGAGAAGGCCACTCTGCAAGTTCTTTAAATACCCCCGTATGTTCCTGCATGCGTGAAAATGCTTTTTATGTTTTTCCAGACAGATCTGACCGTTTGTGTGCTGGATTGTGCATTACACGTGATTGATAAAATGTAGTTGCATTAAAGAATATCTTTTACATATAAAAAATCTAGATTTAAAGTTCTAAGAAACATACAAATAAACTAAAAATTGCAATTGCGTGAAGGAAAATATGCAAATTATGCAGACAATGTCTTGTGAAACGCTGTAAATGGGGTTTTAAATGTCTTGATTGCTCTACAAATACTGGCAAACATGCCTATCATTAGCATTTTAATTTCCCTTCACCTTATGTCTTTCCGTGGTGTAGACAAATGGGAAGTCCATGGGCACTACCCAATCCAAATCTTACATGTTACTTAAGGTAAAGACGGGTTAAGTCATATAGAGACACTATTAACATTGCAAGAATATCTCGATAAACCAGTGCGTCAGTAAATGAATCAGTTGAAAAATAACTTATTACTATAAGGATGAATACACGTTTTGTGTTACCATGTTGTCCCATTAAATAGAAATGTTTTAAGAAATGAGTTTGTGATGTAATCCTTATACCATACCTTCAAATACACATCTGATACAGCCCTGAGGGGTATTGCGCAAAAGTAAAAAAGATACCCTGGTGTTAATTTAATTTGTGTTAAATCACAATTCTGCAATCTTTCGACTCACTCCGGTCTTTGCAGTGCACTGTGTTCCGTCCTCTGGATTTATCCCCACTAAAAATCTTACATTAACAGGGAAATAATTGAAAAAAATAGGATAATAAGTAATAAGCATCCTTACGTTTCATATCTTTACTCACCCTCTTGTCATTTCAGACCTGCATGACTTTCTTTCTTCTACAGAACACAAAAGAAGATATTTTGAAGAATGTTGGTAACTGAACAGCAGCGACACCCATTCACTTCTATTGGATGAACATAAAACCAATGCAATGAATGGGTACCAGCGACCAAGAAAGTCATACAGGTTTGCACTGACAAGAGGGTTAGTAAATGATGACAGAACTTTAATTTTTGGGTAAACAATCACTTACACTCTGTTTGGCTGACATACACAGCTAAGACAGAATGGGGTTGTGTAAACTAGAGGAAAATAATTATTATCTAAAAGCTTCTCCTTTAAAAGTAACGTGAAGCAGGAATAAACAACGTAGGTGCTGGAGTGCTGCTGTCCTTCAGATTTTAGCTCTAACCCAGATCAAACTAGGGTAAAACCTAAAATCTGCTGGACAGTGGCATTCCAGGAACAACTTGGCCTTTCCCTGATTTGGAGAAACAAAGAGAGGCACTAACCTTTGAATTAGTTCCAATGTAGCACAAGCCGGCTCCTGAAATTCTATGTTCAAAACATAGAAGGTTACTAAGAAGATTTACAATGTGTCTGCAAAGCCCAGGTGATCCCCCAAGACATACGCCACTTTCCATCAAGCCTCACTATCCAATGTTTTGCAGAGAGATATGTGTTCCCTGAAAACAATGTACATATTACACACCTTTAAGTATAACCCAAATGGAAAACAAAAACCTTTCTCAAAGTCACAGGGAAGTGTTCACTTACCAAGCATAATTTGACTAGGAGTGGCTGGCAGACAATTTTTTTTTAATGAATTGCTTTGTTGCGGTTGTCTTTAAAACACAGTGTTTAAAAAATGTTTTAAAATACTGCCTAAAATAACTTAAAATGTTAATTTGTAAAGCTAATAAAATAAGAATATAAGCCTACTTACATCTGCCAAAATTAATATGGACTCTTTTTCAAGGTCCTTAACTATTTTCTGTATTTCATCCAGTGGTGTCAAAAGTATTCACATTCATTACTCAGGTAGAAGTATAGATACTAGTGTTTAAAATGACTTTTGTAGAAGTTGAAGTATCAACTCAAGTTTTTTTCTCAAGTAAAAGTATAAAAGTACTGGTTTCAAAACTACTTAAAAGTATAAAAGTAAAAGTAATGTAAGGAAAAAAATGCCATTCAGTTGATATAAAAAGGCCGGAAAGGGTGCCTGGTTGGGCAAAGCAGGTATTGTCGATGCCTTTAAAGTCATGCCACTCCATCCGTCGCAATGGCATTTGTTTGGAGTAAAATGGCATGAAAAAACCTTCATTTCCGTAAGACTCGCTTTCGGGTGTCGAAGCAGCACACGTATTTTCGATGCATTATCGGAAGCGCTATGTTGAATTTTGTTAAATAATTGTAAATGGTCGGATAAGTGGTAGAAAATGGATGGATGGATGAATTGTAAATGGCCGTTCGTGCTTCATTTGTTAGACGATTTCTTGGTTGTGGATTATCCCCACTCCTTGCCAGAGCGATGTATCAATACCTTAAAAAGAACATTCAGCAAATTAGGTGTTCCTTTATCAGAAGAAAAAACTATCGGCCCAGTAAATGTCATTGACTTCCTTGGTATCACTTTAGATAGCAATCTCATGCAAGCTTCGTTGCCTCTCGATAAACTTCAGCGCATCAGAGAGACAATGAGGGAAGTTACACGTCACGAGAGTATTACAAAAAGGGAATTGCTTTCACTGCTCAGACATCTTAATTTCGGCAAGCGGATCATTCGCCATGAGGAGCAACAACAGCTGCCGCAGTAACCTCGAGCTACATACTGAAGCTTTGGGAAGATGGTCTTCCGACGCTTACGAACGATATACGCGCTCATGCTCACCATTCACCAGCCATCATGCTCAGGGTGTATGCTTCCCCTTCCTACAATTTACAGATAATCGTTGTGTCTACTATCAATTACTATGGCAATCGGCTAACCTAATTAATCGTTAAGGTTATCAGCATTATTGTGTTGGGGTTATCGGCATTTAGTTTTGTTTTTGGGGTTTCGACTCTCTGATCTCCCCGCCCCGTCCAGGAAATCGTGCCGGACAAGCACGTGGAGTCGGCCCAGAACAGAACCATAACCCCAATACCAAATAGATGCATTACTATTCAATAAAATCTGTTTTCAAACATTAGTGGTCCTGACTGAATTGAGTTCTTGCTCAATTGTCTTATTTTCCTCACTAATTTATCCAAAATGTCTTGCTTTAATGCTGGTAAGATCAGTTGTTCTAAGTTTTCTCATTGTTCGAGCCATGTTTTAGGGTTGATGTATGTTTGCTTTGATTTAATAAAAAAAACAAGCATTTACATCCAAAACTTTCTTCATCTTAATGTCTCTTAAAATTTTAGTACAAATCTAGTATTTTAGCTATTGAGTTTGTATGTTTTATTTTATACATCGGCACCAATATTTGGCACAAAATATGCACGTAGTCCTTATGATCTAAATATAAGATTGCTATGCTGTAGCTCAGTTGTATTTTACTAAAGAAAGCATCTTGATTTAGTTCTATAGTCTGTATGCAGTTTTTATGGTAATTATAATAGCAAATAAAGAAAATATAATTATTCGTCCTGAAGCCAGAAACTATTCAAAGGTAAGGTAACTATATCTTCCAATGTAATGTGCATTTTCATTACCGCCATTCAGATTCAGGATTGGTAAACTCTAAATTAATTCCTGAAAAAGATCTAACTAGATCATAATATTGCTGTTTCATTAACTGAGCAAAAACAAATTTAGATTTTTACAGACCACATTGACCCCAACTTTCCAATATCATACAATTTTAGTCCAAGCTCATCAATATTAAAAAACTTTTATATTAATGTTTAGTGTCACCTACATATTGACCAATGACACTGATTTGTGAAGTGTCAATGAGTTGCTGACAAGCACTGGTGAAATAAAAGATCTTAAAGCTATATGTTTGTTGTTTTGCTCTTTGGTGACATTTAGTGGTACAGTTAATTATTTTGTTGATGTCCCAATCTAAAAATACACAAAAAGTTTGTTATTGTGACTATCCTTTCTTACCACATGTGCTACATTGACTTTTAAGTAGTACGTCTTAGTAGTTAGTAAATTTCAAAAAATGTTTACTCTTTTGGTAGTTTTCAGCAGTTGTAACAAAGTTGTCTTTAGTGTTCATAATTTGGAACTATTTTCAAAAACATTTCATTATTTCAATTTTTTCTAATTTCACAACAGATGATAAAAAATGCATTAAATTCTTGTTTAAGTCTCGTTTATGAGGAATTCTTGATTCATACTCTACAAAATATCTCTGTTTTGCATATCTGTCTATATACTAAACAATGATTCTCTCACGGTTGGGCATTGTAAGGCAACGTTTATTTATATAGCGCAATTCTTACACAAAGGTAATTCAAAGTGCGTTACATAGAATTAATTCACAAAGAAAAACAATATTTAATGAATGAGTTCTTTAGAGAGTAAATTAGTTAAAATCACAAGTGCTTAAGAATGCATAATACAAAAGGAAATTAAGTTTATTTTAAAATGTGTAGCAAAAAGAATGACAACTAAAAGGAAAAGAAGGCCGATTATTTCAACTACAACCATTTGTATGATTTGAATTATAAAATTATGCTATTTTGTTACAAAAAAAGTGATCAAAAGCTTAAAAAAATGTAAAAATGTTCTTGACATTTACATGGTGAGGATACAAACTTGTGTAGTAAAATTGGTCAAAAGTTTTGATCAACACTGTTGATATATAGTGAGAGATCCACGTTGTGTGCATGATGTGAATTTGAGGGTGTAGTATAATGATTACATCACAAACTCAATTCTTAAAGCATATCTATTTAATGGGACAACATGGTAACACAAAATGTGTATTCATCCTTCAATTAATTAGTTATTTTTAAACTGATTCATTTACTGATGCACTGATTTATAGAGATATTGTTGCAATGTTAATAGTGTCTCTATATGACTAAACCCATCTTTACATAAAGTATCATGTAAGATTCGGATTGGGTAGTGCCCATGGACTTCCCATTTGTCTGCACCACGGAAAGACATAGGGTGAAGGTAAATTAAAATGCTAAATTAATATGCATGTTTGCCAGAGCTTGTAGAGCAATCAAGAAAAGAAGATGAAAGAGACCAGAACATTTGTCTAAATCAGATTAAACTAGGCTAAAACATCCAATCCTTTAAAATGAAGAACTTTCCAAAAACGGAAACCCTAGCAAATCTATCTCAGTAGCTCAATGTGTTTTTTAAACATTTAAAACCCCATTTGCAGCGTTTCACAAGACACATTGTCTGCATAAGTTGCCTATTTTCCTGCACGCAATTGACATTTTTAGTTTATTTGTACGTTTCTTAGAACTACAAATCTAGATTTTTTACACTTAAAAGATATTCTTTAATGCAACTACATTTTAACAATCATGTGTATTGCACAATCCAGCACACAAACTGTTAGATCTGTCTGGAAAAACATAAAAAGCATATAACACATACAGGAAAATACGGTGATAATTAAAAAACTTGCAGAGTGGCCTTCTCTTGCTATTATTTTTAATACATTCAGTTGGTTTCTGTCAGAAAGGGAAAAAGAGAACCGTTAAAAAAAACATTTAACCATTTGTTTAACGCTTACAAATGCCCGTAAAACAATGAGAAATGTAAACACTATCTGTTTATGCTTCTTTGCTATCAAATGTACAACATGAAATAATGGCGATGAAGAGGGTTGAAATAAAAAAGAAACTACTACAGTCTCAGTCTGATGCAGTCTCAAGAGTTACGCTGTGAAAAGTGAATGTAGGGGTGTTTGAGTCCCCCAAAAATTCTTTGACCTATTACCATAAACACATCCTTAGCTACTACTCTATTAACAGAAGCTACATTTAAAACCCACTGTTGTGACTCAGTCTTTACTCAACAAGATGTGAAGAAGTTATTGGACTATTCTATTCTAGGAGTGCTAAACAATTGTATTATAACCCATGGTTAGACTCTGCAGACCCAAATGTACTGTGAGGGTCTGTTGGGAACGTTTGGCCGAATTGTCTGTCAGAGAGATCTTCAACTTCCACCTCCGGCAGAGCTTCGACCAGATCCCGAGGGAGTCTGGAGATTTTGAGTCCGAGTGGACCATGTTCTCCACCTCAATTGTCAACGCGGCCACTCGGAGCTGTGGCCGTAAGGTCTCCGGTGCCTGTCAGGCGGCAATCCCCGAACCCGGTGGTGGACACCAGAAGTAAGGGATGCCGTCAAGCTGAAGAAGGAGTCCTATCGGGCCTGGCTGGCTTGTGGGACTCCAGAGGCAGCTGACAGGTACAAACAGGCCAAGCGGATGGCAGCCCGGATGGTTTGGGAGGCAAAAACTTGGGCCTGGGAGGAGTTCGGTGAGGCCATGGAGAAGGACTATCGGTCGGCCTCGAAGAGATTCTGGCAAACCCTTCGGTGCCTCAGGAGGGGTAAGCAGTGCCCTACCAACGCTGTTTACAGTGTTGAACACAAAATTATGAACAGAACCGGCGACAAAGGGCAGCCCTGCCGGAGTCCATCATGCACCGGAAACAAGTCTGACTTACTGCCGGCAATGCGAACCAAGCTCCTGCTCCGGTCGTACAGGGACCGGATAGTCCTTAGCATAGGGTCCCGAATTCCATACTCCCGGAGCAGCCTCCACAAGATGCCGCGTGGGACCCCAGGAAGTGTCTAGGGAGAGGGAAGTCTGGGCATCCCTGCTTAGACTGACTGCTGCTCCCGCGACCCGGCCCTGGATAAGCGGTAGAAAATGGATGGATGGATGGCCCCATGGTTAGAACTTTAGGGGATAGCACCATCCTTCTTGTAGATCTTAAAATATCATCTGAAACAATTATAAAATAAAACAGTGTAGAACTATGACAATTGAAGATGAAGATAATGACTAGTTTTTTTGTGTTATTTCTGGTTTATAAAGTTTAAACCTAAACCAGATGTAGTACATGTTCGATTTTGTTTATGCCAAAGTTATTAAAAAGAATCACTTACACAAACATTAAAGATTTTCTGTCACACCAGATCGTAGAAACACAGACATCTCCAGAAAATCAGTCAGGATGGAAACCCAAACCTTTTTTTTGGTTCATTGTCTTTAGACTATACCATTGGTTAGAAGTGCACCCCTCCTCCACATATGCTCCACCACCATCACCCTCAACACTGGTGTACCACAGGGCTGTGTACTGAGCCCCTCTCTCTACTCCCTTTTCACACTCGACTGCAGGCCTGTGAACGGACCTAACTCCTTCATCAAGTTTGCAGATGATACAACAGTTATTGGTCTCATTAGCAACAACGATGAGACTGCTTACAGGGAGGAGGTCCGGCACCTGGCCACATGGTGCCGCATTTTGGACCAGTTAGAGTTTTTGTAATTAACCTGCAGGGCAACCCCAACACTGCATTACAGTTATCTAGTCTTGATGTCATGAATGCATGAATTCATTTCTCTGCATCTGACAGTGACAGCATATGACGTAGTTTAGATATATTCTTAAAATGGAAAAATGCAATTTTACAGGTGTTGGTGACATGGTGTTGGTGTTGGCGACATGGCTCTCAAATGACAGAGTACTATCGAATACAACGTTAAGATTCTTAGCTGACGACAAGTGTTTTATGGAGCATCTGTCAATAGTTAAGCAGTATTCTTGGTTGTTACGTATGGTGGTTTTCGGACCAGTAAGTAACACTTCTGTTATGTCCGAGTTCAGTTTGTAAAAAATTGTTACTCATCCAGTTTTTTAAATCAACTATGCATTCCTTTATTTGATGGAACTGCTGGGTTTCATGAGGCTTCGAGGCAATATAAAGTTGAGTATCATCAGCATAACAGTGAAAGCTAATTCCGTGTCGCTTTATTATATCTCCTAGAGGTAGCATATAAAATGCGAAGAGCAGAGGCCCTAAGACTGAGCCTGTGGTACACCATACTAGACTTGCGATTTGCGGGACACCTCATTGTTTATTGCTACAAATTGAAAACGGTCGAATAAATAAGACTTAAACCATTTCAATGCCCTTAAGTTAATTCCAATGTAATTTTCGAGTCTTTGTAGGAGTATGCTGTGGTAAATTAAGTCAAATGCAGCACTAAGGTCTAGCAGCACCAATAACGAAATACAGCCACGGTCAGACGCTAAAAGCAGATCATTTGTAACTCTGATCAAAGCAGTCTATGTACTGTGACATGCTCGAAATCCAGACTGGAATTCTTCATTAATGTCATTCCTTTGGAGGAAGGAGCATAATTGAGTTGAAACTACTTTTTCCAAAACTTTAGATATAAAAGGTAAATTCGAGCCACCTTAAATGCTTTAGGCACATGTCCTAATGTCAGAGATGAGTTAATAATACTTAGAAGAGGATCTTCTAAGTATTATTAGAAGATCCTTAGAAGGACAAAAAGACAAAAGTAGGTTTTGTCTGTGTGAAGACGCTGCAGGCAGTAGTGTTGCGCAAATTTGTGTTCTTAAGTTAACGTCAGCCGATTTCCTGTGTGCAGGGATAAGAGAGCAATGAACACAGTTCAGGGAACACGTCAATCGGAACACGGTTCATTCATTGAGCTCTCGTCCAATGAGCTAGAGATTTAAATCAGGTGTGTTAAACAAGAGAGATACAAAAAACATGCAGAGCGGGGGGGGCGCGAGAACCAGGGTTGAGAACCGCTGATTTAGATGATCTAATGATTTTAGAGAGTTCATGGTGATCTACTGTTGAAAATAATTGCAATTTCCCCTTAGGGGTGCTGTAGTTAGTTTGTGAAGCGGGTTTAACTTCTGGTTATATTGTTATAATTTTTTCTCTAATATCTTGTATTTTACTTGTGAAGCAGTTCATAAATTCATCAACATTATGCTGATAATCAGAATCTGAAGTCGCCACTGTGTTAAATAAAAACCTAGGGTTGTGATGGTTTTCTTCTATTAGGGATGAAAAGTAGGCGGATCTATATGTTTTTATGGTATTTTTGAGTACTATCCTTCCATGCTATAGGAAATACCTCTAAATTACTTTTCTTAAAGTTCCGCTCCATTTTCCGGGACACTTTTTTATAGCCTGAGTGTGTTCAATATACCACGGTGTTGGGCTGCCATTTTTAATCTTCTTTAAACGCAGAGGAGCAACTGTGTCTAATGTTTCCGAGAAGGTAGAGTTAAAATTTTCAATAGTAATGTGAAGATCGTCAACGTTTTTACTCATGCTAGACATTTGATACAATTCAGGCAGATTGTCGAGAAACGCATCTTTGGTAGTTGAAGTAATCGTTCTACCATATTTGTAACAAGGAGTATCCATTATATACATGGATGTTAAAGTCACCAACGACAAGGACTCTATCTGCGGCCAGTAATAGTTCTGATAAGAACCCACCAAATTCTTTAATAAAATCTGTGTGGTGCCCTGGAGGCCTATATGCAATAGCTAGAATAATTTTTTTAAATGTTTTGTCCTTAGTGCTAGGTGTTGATAAGTGAAGTACCATGAATTCAAAAGAATTGTATTTAAAATTAGACTTCTGAGAGGTGATGAAATAATTATTGTGAAGTGCAGCGACACCTCCCCCTTTTAGACGAGGCTCATGTTTATGGTAATTATCTTGGGGAACGGATTCATTTAGAGTAATATAATCATCTGGCTTTAGCCATGTTTCTGTCAAACAGGGCATGTCTATTTTATGATCGGTTATCATATCGTTAACAAAAAGTGCTTTATTTGAGAGAGATCTAATATTAAGCAATCCGAGCCGTAACAGTTGATTATCTTCATTTTGTTCATGTTTGATTTGTTTAACGTTTATTAAATTACTTTCAAGATGTTTACGCATTATCTTATGTTTGCTAATCTGGGGGACAGACACAGTCTCTGTTGTATGTTGTTTGTGAGAAGGGATTATTACATGTTGTATATTTTGTTTATTCTGTAACGTGAGACGGCAAGCAGACAGTTAGTTAAGCCATTCTGTCTCCTTCCTGACCTGGGCCCCAGGTAGTCAGCCTTTAGCATTATTAAGACTGTGTGCCAAATTTCTAAAGAGGAGGGAAACCCCATCCCAGGAGGGATGGAGACCATCTCGCTTCAACAGGTCAGGTCTGCCCTCAAAACTCTTCCAGTTATTTATAAAATCTATATTATTCTGCAGGCACCACTCAGACAACCAGCCATTTAGTGATGATAATCTGCTATAAATCTCATCACCACGGTGAGCAGTGAGGGGGGCCAGAGAATATTACAGTGTCTGACATCGTGCTTGCAAGCTCACATGCCTCTTTAATATTATCTTTAGTGATCTCCGATTCACGGAGTCTAACATCATTTGTGCCGACGTGAATAACAGTCTTAATGAATTTACGATTAGCCTTAGCGAGCACATTTAAATTTGACTTGATGTCAGGCGCTCTGGCTCCCAGTAAACATTTGACTGTGGTGGCTGGTGCCTCTATGTTAACATTCCGGACAATAGAATCACTGATCACTAGGGCACTTTCAGCAGGTTTCTCAGTCGTTGCATCACTGAGCGGGGCAAACCTGTTCGAGACTTTAATCGGAAAGGTTGAGTGATGTTTTGTCTTGCGACCATGCCGTCTCATGGTCAAAAAGATTCCCAGCTGCAGGGGATTTTCATCCGGAACCGAGCTGTGTGCGCTAACATTGTTCGCATCCAAAGTGTTTTCTACGGTCCTAACAATCTTACTATCCTCAATTAAAGATTGGATGCAAGACTCTATTTCTAAGATCTTCTCCGTCAGCCTAACTACCAGAGATGGGAACAAGTCACATATGGCCAAGTCCAAGCAAGTCTCAAGTCTTAACTATCAAGTCTCGAGTCAAGTCTCGAGTCACAGTTTAGACAAATCAAGCAAGTCAAGTCAAGTCCTGATAAGTTTCAAGTCAAGTCAAGTCGCAGTACTAAAATAAACAGAGGTTAATTTTTTAGATACATGTTTATTTTTGCACAGAAAAGATGAACTTATATACATACATTATGTATCTTATTCACATTGCTATATATGAATTATATGCATATCTGTGCAACATTAATATCTGAAAATAAAAGTGTTGCTTACACAAAAGAAATCCAGTCTGAAATGTATAATAAAATCTAATTCAATTTAATTGCAACGTCTACACAGAAATGGAAATACTTGTATCTGAGAGAATGCATTTATACAGGCTATGAAGCTTATAAACTAAGAATTGTGATTGAAAACTTGACTATTGTATGTTTTAAGTATATGATGCTGTAATACTTGTGCTGTCCATTAATGTGAACAGTAGGCCTATAGGGAATTTGCATCTATTGATGGGAATCCCGGATCATTTTATTGACTTCGGTATTGAATCTTGTTTATCAAAATGAACGAATCTTTTTCATTTCGGTAGAATATAAATAAAATGTATGTTAATATAGCCCAGTGATGAAGTTATGATGCTTAATCGTCATCTCTGCGGTGGACACGCAGTATGCACGTTTCATACGTAATATATAATCTGAGAATATTTGTTTTCTATTTGAACTGGTTTCATTATTTTACAGCACAAAACGTTTTGCTGTTATTGTGAGTATACAATTTTTTTAGACATTTAACAGATTCGAACTATGAAATTATTCTCGTCAGTATGACCGAAAAGTTTTTAAAGAGTTTTTTTAAGTTCAAGTGATCTCACCGGCGCGTCCATGTTAGCCAGTCATGCAGTATATAAGAGAGCTGCTATTCAGTTTCCACACGCAGTCAACACAAACACTTGAACATGCGCACATTTAATATAGACATTCGCCTACATGTAATACAGAGAAGCCCTTCTTTATTTTAAGATGATTTTAATGTTTTAAGAACATAACAATTCGGGCTACGCCATTATAGCCAGATTCCCCAATTCATCACCTTATGAGATGAGATGTAGGCCTACCAGTGATGATCGATTATCACTTTTCTAATGATAAAAAACAACCAAAGCAAAATTATGACAAACAGAAACGATTAATTCATTATATTAGTAATCGTTTTATTACACTGACTATAAAGAAATTACTTTGTAACCTTTCCTTGTGGTTCTTATAATGTCGGATGAAATTCGACGTTGTGGTTGTCGCGTCAGAAATCCTCGCGTTGCATGCTCTGCATCTGGCAAATAATTTTTTATTTTCACGGTCCAGTTCAAAGTCCTTATAGCCAAACGTGACTGTGGAGCTCGACTGTTGTCCGCCATTGTAACGGCCACAACTGTTTCAAGCCGCCAGGCGCATGCGCAGTTTCCTCTCTATCGTAACTGCTCTACAGTAATTGGCTTTTCACCTTGTTTGGCGCGGTTTGAGTTGAGCAGCTTTAAAGGCACAGGCGCTATAGTGCTGCCGAGTCACAATAATTATTTTAGGTAATTTCATTACTTTACAAAGTTCAAGTCATTGTCGAGTCTTCCATTTAAAATCAAGTCAAGTCTGAAGTCACCTGCTCTCAAGTCAAAGTCAAGTCAAGTCATTTTCTTACTTCAATCAAGCAAGTCGCAAGTCCTGAAAATTGTGACTCGAGTCAGACTCGAGTCAAGTCATGTGACTCGAGTCCCCCACCTCTGCTAACTACTTCCCTGCATTTATCGCATGTTAAACCCTCACAGAGAAGGCTTAGCTAAACATATGACATGAGGTGCAAGTAACAACAATAGGAATAGAAGCCATGACTCACCGGGTATGAAGTGCAATCCTAACTTTCCAAGGCTGCTTGATGAGTCTTAGTATATCTGCTTAAAAAGAGAAACAGTAAGAACACAAGACAAATAGGGGGAGATGATATTCCACAGTGTAAACAGAAGGCAAGCTAACATGCTAATACTATGCTAGCGGCATTACGTTTCATTTAATAAAGTTTAAGAATATAAAGTTATAAATAATTCGGCAACGGCAGTGATAGGTAACTATAGTAAAATACACTAATATTAAGACCAAGAACAAATGTGAGGTGAAACAAGTGTCAGAGGATACAAACTAGCCGCCGGCAGCGATGCAATCAGGAACCGGAAACCAAACTGGGAGAGTGCAGGAAACAGAATCGTGGCTTCACCCTGGAATTCCCGATGCACCTGTGGAGTTAAACGGCTTCATACTACACCTCCACAACCGGAACCAACAATCACTGAAACAATGAGGTGGGGGACTTTGTATTTATATTAGTGAAAAATGGGCTACTAATACCAAGACTATAGACAGTCACTGCTCTCCGGATTGAGAATATTTGAGAGTTGTCAACGGCTGTTTTGATCATGGGAGTATACATAGCCCCGGATTCTAAAGTTGAATTGGCCTTTAACCTCCTATACAGTGCAGTTAACACTGAACTTAATAAACATAATAGCGGGGGATTTTAATCACCTGGACTTGAAAAAGTTGTTAAAAAATTCTATCAACACGTGAATTGTCCCACACGTGGAAAAACCCACCTGATAAAGTATACACAAACATTAAGCATGGTTATAGAGCTATATCATTACAACTTCTGTGTCAGTCGGGTTATATCTCCCTGTTCATGTTACCAACCTACATACCTATCAGGAAAAGAAACCCCCCCACCTCAAAAACTGTCAAAATATGGCCTGCTGGTGCCTCCTCACAGCTGCAAGACTACTTTGATAACACAGACTGGAGTCACCAAGATCTGGAAGATTACACTAAATGTGTACACTACTACATTAAGTACTTGGGATGCTCTGATCCACCTTTTTTGCTTCCGATTCCGATACCTGAGATTCATAACAATTACTCGATAAACTGTGTGCATTGCTGTGCAAGACATCAGGCTCGACTTAACATTAATTTCCTAACCCCGTAAAACAAAATAACAAACAAATTATTCAAAAATGTACTGAGTTGTTTATTAAACCAGCAATGGTGCAACAAATGAATAATAAAACAAAATGTTCACTATCTTAAACTTGACTGTGGCGAGCAAAGCACGAAACAACACAGGGTAAAAACCCCCCGGAGTGCAGTTTATTAAGTGTGCAGTTGGGGGAAAATGTGCAAAATAGTCCCTCTGGGGTTTCCGTGTGCAGTCATGTGTTTTGTAATGAAGTAATGTTGTGTCAGTTCCTCTGCGAGTCCTCTTGCACTGTTACCTGCTCAAAAGACAGAAAGAGACAGTGTATATTCATGGGGTTAGCATGTGGAGTGGAAGTCTGTCATCTCATTCCTCTCTCCCGCCTTTATAGGGCCCGGGAACGAGCTGCAGGTGCTGACGACCGGCAGCTGTGAGTGGTTAGTTGCGTGTTACCCTGGCAACGCTGATTAGGACCTGGGCGCTGCGCCACATTGACATTCAAAATTAAATTGCAAATTAAGCAGCTGAATAGAACAATACCTTCACTAGCTTGATAAACGGGGATAAATAAATGGAAACAAATAAAATTATGCAAGCGGAGAGTGTTTTAAATGCCCAACAATGTGTCTCCCACCTGCAAAGTTATCACTCGCACTGCGTTGTGAGAGAAGTCCCACCGGATCTATCCTAACTCGGAGCACTCTACCCTGGCAAGGGCAAGTGCCCCGAGCTGGGAACCGGCTCGAGCCCAGAGCACACCCCCCCAGGGCATTATAAAGTGGGACAACAGCCGGTGTATGCATAACCCCCCCAAAACGCGGCGTATGCGTTACGCAGGTGGTGACCTGCGTTCTGGAAAAGACGAGAGGATGAGGGCTTCTCGGGAGATGTCATTGTGAGAAGACGGGAAGCTGGTGTAGGGTCCCTTAAATGAGGTGGGATATTGTTTCCTGTAATCGTGTTGGTTGCTGAGCGGCTGAGTGCAGTGAATTCAGAGGTTATTATGATGGGGATTTCTGATCCCGTTGGAGCAGGCAGGACTTTGTGGGTGTCCCCGGTGGTAACAATGGAGGCAATGGAAAAAAGTTGCGTCCCCTGTAGAAAAGGGCGTGATGGAAGCACTGACCCTTGCTTGGGTGAATGCTGAAGCGATGCTGGCTTCAGCTGTGAAGTCTTATTCGGCAAAGTGCGAGATGGGAGCACTGTCATCTGCGGAGGTGGTCGCTAAGGTGATGTTGGCTTCTATGCTTGAGATGAAAGCACTGGCCTCTGCGGCGATGTTGGCTTCTAAGCTTGAGATGAAAGCACTGGCCTCTCCGGAGGCAATTGCTGCGGCGATGCTGACTTCTACGCTAGAGATGGAAGCGTGGGCCTCTGTGGAGGCGGTAGTGCCACACTTGCTTCTTGCTTCACACTTGCAGAGGCGGTCTGGAGTGACAGGTCTTGAGATAAAAGCCCTGGTGATTGTTGAGGCGTTTGCTGCGGCGCTGAAATCTCCTAATGAGGAGTTGACTGCTGAGGTAGTGGAGGTTCGAACCCATGCGGGGGAATGAGGTGTTTTTAGATGATTCAGGAAATTAGGGTTAGATGGGCTGCGATCTGACCAGATGCAGCTCTTGAAATCTTCCGATGACCAGCGGCTGAGTGCTTGGATTTGAAACTGAGAGAGGTCTTTTTGAGCAGCTGTGGTTGCTGCGCCTATGCGGAAGGAGTTACCGGAAAAGTGGTCTGCTTGGATGCCGGATTGGAGCAGGATGGCTTTGAAGTGCTTTTGGAACCAGAAGTGTATGGCCGGTTAGAGTTGTCGATGAAGAGGGGACTTGATGCGGCTTTGGTCTGGGGTTTCCTGAAGTGAAGGTAGGCTAGGGAGGTTTGGTAAGGTTGAATCGGTGACTGGGGGTTGAAAATATAGACAGAAGGGTCTATTCTGGTTTGGTCTTGCTTTGCCTGATCGAGTATGACATTGTCTCTGGATCGATTACTGATAGGTCGGATATGGTTGGATGGACTAGGGGGTTAAAGGTGGATGTGGTGGAGATTTTTGAGGATCTTAGAAAACAAAAAATGGCTAGGTTGAACATGGCGTCGAGTTTGCGGGCGACATGCCTGGAGTGGTATCCTTTGCTGAGGGTAGAGATGCATGGCGTCTCGACGGGCGGACTGGGTTCTCTTGATGCCTTTGATAATCATAGATGTTTGTGAGCTGGCTATGGCTGTTGATGGAGAGTTGAATAAAGCAAATGAGAACTGCGGTCGGGCCTTTGGAAGAGGGAGAAGGGAGTGAATAGCGGCCGCTGGATCGGAGGGAGGGAGGATATGCTGTAGGCCTGCAGGAGGGAAGGGAAGATTGGAATGAGTTGATTTGTTGCAGAAGTAATGAGCAAAAATAGCATTTTAAAATATCTTAAGGGCTAGCTAGACGGAAGGGTTGAATGCTGCGCTCGCGTCTTTTGGAGCGCCTCTCACCCTGAGGCAGGACGAGTGTTTTGAGCGTTGGTGTACTTTAGCATGATATGGCAATTTCTGTTATCAAAAGTGCATCTCGAGACACTAGCGCTGAGAAAGAGATACGGCTGTGACATATGATTCTGGTGTTCTGCCACCGGACACTATTGCTGAGAAATGCTTTAAGAGAGTCTGCTTTAACTTGTATATAATACAAACAGGTATTTAATAAAAAAAAACACAGAAAACACAGGAACACAATTGTATGTATTACTATTAGAAAACCGGACAACGATGGGGCAAACAGAATGATTATAAATAGTCCACTGGTGATGAGGCTGATGACTGGCAGGTATTGGAATTTTTACTGACAAGACACAAGTGACTTGGCAAAATGGCAGAGTGACACAGACTGTGAAATGGTTCCCACCATAGATATATATATATAGTTCCCATAGTGATATATATGGTATGATCGAGAACCAAAATAATTGTAAATACGGCTCACAATGGATATAAATTAACTTGAGATCTATTTTGCAATGTCAAATGTTTAACTCGTATAGTTATATAACAATGTTTTATTTTTAGAACTGTATATTACACATCTAATTTTACACGAGTATGTACATGTATAATCAGTGATATGCACAAAGGTAAGAGGAGCAGAAAAGTATTAGTGGTGGTGTTTTTTTCCTTTTTTAAAAGTAAAAGAGTTAGATCAGATAAGAAATTTATTGCATTTTAAAAGTCATAAATTCAGTATTGAGCAGAATCAAGTTTAGCCTTTTGGTTCAGCCCTACACTACACTCCCATTTCTTATGTGGCCCCTTGGGATTAATTGCACACCCCTGAATTAGAGGAATATATGACAAATATGTCAAGAATAAAATATTATGTATACTGTAAATTATATAATAATGTGTCTTATCACAGTGTGCAAATGTTTTGCTTTTTTTTCATTATGAAAGTGTTTATAAAACAGGAAAGAAGGAATTGCATGTACATACATTACAGTAGTTGTCAAATTTGAGTTTGGAATAAATAAAAATATATGTAATTTAAAGTGGGAAATATGTATGCCACCCTTAACAATGATTCAAAAACTTGATGTGACCTCGGGGTAAAAAGTTTGCCCACCCCTGGTTTAAGGCAATGGTTCCCTTAAAGAACATACGTCAACAAAATTGCAGTGAAGCTGGATGTGAATGAAAAAGTATAAAAGAGGCAATAATAAAGGTTTTGGGTCACACCCAGTTGGGTGAAGGCTGGCAGCTCATTTCACAAGGAAAAGTGACCTTGTCTTTAATGGTGTAACCATGGGGGCAAATTATTGTACTGAAGGCCAGTTATTCCTTTTATTTACAGTCTAGTATGTTTAACATGTAAGAAACAAGAGAGGTAGAAAATAGTGTATCTCCCTAATGAAACGGTTGCATAAAGGCCAGTGGTTGAATGTACCTTGACCCCAGATTTACATGTGCTAATATAGTCAGTAAAACACGCAAGCTGGGATAGACAGCATAAGATACTGCAGGTGCAGAAATGGAGCCTGGATCAGTTGTCAGTGCTCTGCGGAGCCAGAGGGTGTTGTATGGAAAGGAAATTCAACCGGCATTTATCATTATTAAAGAAGGAAAGATTCATAGCATACTTCCTGATTCAGCAGCTTCAATGAACACAGCTGGAGAGGTGAGAGAAACTTTGAAAATGAGACATAGACCTCCTGCTGGAGACAACAGGTACTGCATAATGTGGGAAGAAACCAGACATAAGGAATGTTCTTTCGATTAATAAAACTTTAATATAAAAAAAGTTATGTAAAAATGTTGTTCTAAAAAGGTTTATTTACAGGTTCATTGTAACAATTTACCCTTACATGGTGTGACAACATGCCCTGTCATTATTTATATATAAAAAAACATTATTGCCTTTTGGGGCAATAACAGTTGAAATGTTCAAAAGACGATTCACTGAGATATATGTTAATGAAGAAGGTAAATTTATGGACACTGACTGAGTGTAACCTCTACAGTAGCTCTGATCTTCCCTATATTCAAATGAAATTCAGAATATTTATGAAATATATATGAAATAAGCTACAGTCACGTGTTAGTCCTTATTACAAATTATTGTGAATATGATACTAACGATTTTTGAATGGAAATAAAGTTGTTTTTTGGTAATACCTTGGGATATGCAATATTTTGAGTCATGTTATATTTTCAGGTTAACCTTTACTGATTTTTCTTTTTTTTAATATTCCAAAATGTTATCATTCATGCACTGACAGAACAGTATCTGGTATTAACAGGTATTGGATATGGGTAACAGTCTGGTTATGCCAGGTTTAGTGGACTGTCATGTTCATGTTAATGAGCCTGGTCGGACCAGCTGGGAAGGTTTCTGGACCGCCACACAAGCAGCAGCTGCTGGGGGGGTGACCACTATTGTAGATATGCCTCTGTAAGTAAACTTAATATATTTTATAGCTGATATCTTGTCTGTGCTTATAAGAAACATTTAGTTTAATCTGAAACCATTTTGGTTGGATTCATATAAAACTGACATATTTATTATATTCCACTTTACTTAGAAACAGCATCCCACCAACTACAACTGTTGAAAATTTTCAAGAAAAGCTTTATGCAGCTACTGGAAAATGTTTTGTAGACACAGCATTCTGGGGAGGGGTCATCCCTGGCAACCAGGTAATGCAACAAACTGTACACGGTTTCACCAGCAACAACATAAACAAACTTTACTTAGCATGCACGCTTTTTTGTCCCGAACTTAACATCCGGAAGTCACCTGCAAAGTATAAAGCCCTGCAGATTGTCTGAAAACAAGGAAAATAAATAACAAATAAACTACACAAGCTTGCAAGTTACAATTAGTACATTTAAGTCAGAAATTGTTAAGTTTTAAAAGATATATAGATTATCATGTTTCACACCACAAATGAAACGAACCAGCCCCCATGTCTCTACGATGTTCTGATAAAGAAATATAGGTCTGGCCAAACAGTTGCTAAACAAAACTGTTTGGTTGCTTTGGCCGTGGCTTAGCAGATGCCAATAGATGATGCTTCGAGCCACGAGTGAAACGAAGCAACACCCATGTCTCTACGATGTTCTGACAAAGAGTGTGGCGAGTCACTGATCTCTCAATCAGCGTCGCCATGGGGACGGAGACAATCACCATACACATCTGCCGGTCGTCGCCACATGAATCGCATTACAAAAGGGAATAAAAGCAGGAGGCAAAGAGAGAATGGGGAGCAACGACTCCCGACAGGACATTGAGAACTAACCTTACCTTGTTGTGTTTTGTTTCTCTATCCTTTCAAGAATATAGCGAACGCTATGGAGACCACATCCTGCCATAGGGAGGTTATATGTGTATTACCAAATGGTCTCACAAGTGGGGAGATCTCATGGGAATAGTAGTGCTGACCCAACCAGGGGTGCACAAAAGCGGTCGGATCCACCAAGGGGATGTCACAGCTTCACCAACAGGGGAACCAAGAGTGAGGAAATGTCAGACGGGATGAACCAAGTGGGGAGTCGCTACGCGTGGAGCACTAGCTCAGATATAGGTTTTCACCTCGTGAGAGAAAAAGTGCTCAGTGATGGATGGGATGCTTGTACTTCGCTCGGTGGGGGAAGTAGGGATGCTGATATAGCTCACTGATTGTCTGATGAAGGAGAGAAGGTGCTTCAAAGGGTATACACCCATCCTGCCCCCGGTCTTTCCATGTTGGTAGTGCGAGGGCAGACACCGGCAGACACCGGCTCTACACAAAGGTTGTAGAATCTTGCTAAAGTGTTGGTTATAGCCGAACTCGCACCTCTGCAAATGTCTGCCAGAGCGGCCCCCTGAGCCAGTGCCCAGGAGGAGGCTACACCTCGGATGGAGTGAGCTCTCACTGCCATTGGCAACAAGTGTGTGATATGCCGCGACATACACCTTGAGGGTGGAAGGATTTCCTTGTCCCGTCCAGGAGCCAGACGTGGAGGTCCAGAGATTTGGTCTTGGGTGCTAAACCATGAGCTTCCCCTGAGAAAATAGGTCCTTTATTAGGGGAATCGGCCAGGGAGGAGTCGTCGTCATTAGCGTCAGATCTGAGAAGTTTTGTTGGACCAGTAGGGCGAAACTAATTTGTTTCTCCTCTTCCCTGACCTTGCACAGGACCTGTGCAAGGAGGCTCACTGGGGGGGAAGGCGTACTTCCACTTGTCCTGTCGTCAGCTGTGCACATCGGATGGGGGCCTCGGTCAGGGAGCACCAAAGCAGGGAATGGACGGTGTCCAGGGAGGCGAACAGGTCCACCTGTGCTTGCCTGAACTGCTCCCAAATGAGCTGGGGCAAGCCGACCTGTGGTATGTCAACATATCCCTTAGCTGCCCCGGTGTCGAGGTAAGTTAGGGCGGAGGTGCTCGTTTAACGTGAAGGGGGCGTTCCTGGTCTTGTTGAGCTCCTGATGGACCTTCACAAAAAAGGGCATGGGGGCGAAAAGAGGCTTGGTAACGCGCTCCGTATCCAGGTACCAGGAGTACAGCCGCTCGCGGCAGCCAGGGATCCAGCCTGGTCATGCCTCGAAGCCTCGTCATGCTCTTGCATGGGTGCACTATGGGTCATTCGACTGCCGCCCTTCGGAGATGGGTTTGGTGTGCGTATCGGGACACGTATGGTCTGAAGGTTCTTCACTACAGAGAATCACATCACACCAGAGAATCTCAGAAATGTAGTCATTTGGCAGACGCTTTTATTCAAAGCGACTTACAGTGCACTTATTACAGGGACAATTGATGTGGAAAATGTTGATCTTCAAGCTCAAAAAAATTGCTCAGACAAGGAAGGTCCAGGTGTCAAAGTTTCAACTTTATTTGTACAAGTCAAACAAAGTGAGATGTTCCAAGTCCCCAAAACATCTGAAAACTTGGTGTTTTCCAGCCTCTAGTTATAGTGAAACTTTTCAAAGGTGTTGCCTCTCAAAACCAATCAGGTAATTACCCGTTATCTCTTATTTTTTATTATCCTAACTGTCCTTGTCTGCCACCATTATTTTTAGGCAACAAGGTTTCATGTCTAATGGAAAATAAGTTGTGCCATAATTTATTTGAGTCTAGCTTTTCAAAAATGAGCTGTGCTATAATTTATTTGGGTCTGGCCTTCACACCATCCCTGGATTTTGTATTGCTGAAAATGATTAAAATAGTTTATAAAATCAAGAGTCATGCATAAATGTATTGATTATATCATTCAAACAATCTTATCGTTCTAATACTCATCTCTAAGTTAATGTGATTTCTGATCTACTAACACGTCTATGTTACAAACATTCCTATGAATACTTCTTCATAACCGGGGTAAATAAAAAGCCCCATAGTATACAGAATATGATCAGATTATACACAATACAATCCCCCTGGAGCAACATGGAGTAAGTGTCTTGCTCAAGGACACACTGGTGGTGGCTGCTGGGATCGAACCAGCAACCTTTGATTTACCAGTTCAGTGGTTTAACCCACTAGACCACCATCTCCATACACAGGCTCATGACACACGCTCTCAGGAACATTTATGTAATAGATCTTTGCCGCTTTAACCTCTAATATCTTTATGTAGCGCCAAATGCGCTTTATTTTAAACCTTTCCACTCCACTTAGTTTATTGTATAGATGTCGTATGTGATATCTTTTGTTTTATAAATCTTCAAACCTATTTTTGTTGAACAATTTACATCAAAATTAGTTTTTCCTTTTTTTTACTATAGTATATCAAATATACAAATACTCTTCAGAATATCAATTAGCCATAAACATTGCCTAGCCATAAATATTGCCTACCCATCTCCCTGTTTCTCCTGTTAAGATGGAGCTGAAGCCTATGCTCCAGGCTGGCGTGGCTGGGTTTAAGTGCTTCCTGATTCACAGTGGAGTAGAAGAATTTCCTCATGTAAGTGATGCAGATCTGCATGCAACTATGAAGCAGCTCCAGGGCACAGACAGCGTTCTCCTGGTGAGCAATCACACGCTTTCCCATTTAATAATTTCAAGAACTATTGCTACAACAGACAGGTTCAGGTACTGTATAAACAAAGGTATATAGGCATTAATGCAAAATATGAGCAAAGAAAGGGCTCCAAATATATTGTTTGGAATTACAGTATGTGAATGTAGTAGATTAAGTGTTTCAGTTGCTGATGGAAAATCAATTAATAATGCTGTTGCCCCAGTAGTCTACGTATTATATCTACTGAAATTATTATCATCTTAGTTTCATGCAGAGCGAGAAGTCCAACATCTAGTCCCCGAGAAAGGAGGTCTGATCCTGTTCGGTAAAAGCCAATTAACTCTCTTTCACACTACCTTAATCATTAAGATTTATCTATTCATCTATAAAATCAGATCCATGTAAATACTCCACATTTCTGAGGTCCAGACCTGACATTATGGAATTTGAGGCCATCCACACAGTCACTCAACTCTGCCTTCAGTATCAGTATGTTACTAAAACTGTTACTAAAATTATCTCACAGCCAAAAACATGAATACCCAGATGCTCTCAAATGTTATATAGTTAAACCCACATAACTCATGAGGCATCTACTTATTTTTAATTAGGCTTCTGTGGTGTTTTAGCCAATCATAAGATTACAAAGGTAAAACGTCAACTGAAACACTGTTTTTAATTCTCCATTAGAGTACGATGCCACATTGTGCATCTGTCATCAGCACAACCTCTGGAGCTCATTAGGGCAGCTAGACAGGCAGGAGCTCCCCTAACTGTAGAGACCACACATCACTACCTCAATCTGTCTGCTGAGAACATCCCAGTAGGGGCCACACATTTCAAGTGCTGCCCCCCCATACGCAATGCAGTCAACCAGGTATCAGCAAAAATGCATTTTAACCAATGAATTTCAGCCAGGTTGACAGCAAAATTGAGCAACTCAAGTATGGTGTCCAGCTTGGCTAATATTTGCACTACAACTTATTTTATGATTCCTTATTGTATTGCTAGTCACTTATAACCTGTCAATACATTTTTTGAATGGTTTTGTCAGGAGCTCTTGTGGTCCGCATTAAAATCTGGTGACATAGACATGGTTGTGTCCGATCACTCACCCTGCACGCCTGACCTAAAGTGTTTGGACAGTGGGGATTTCACAAAGGCATGGGGAGGCATCTCTTCTCTGCAATTTGGTAGGCTGTGTTTCGAATATCAATACATTAGTACTCTTATTGATTGTAAGAATGCATGTGTGTCTTATCGTGACCAAAGTCCCGTAGGAGATACACTGTGGTCCACTAACTGTTTACTAATCAGATTAATGATTTACTCTAAAGAAACATACACCTCAGGGATCAAGTCACAGACCCGACTGTGATCTAACTTAACATAGAGAAACAGTTCATGTTTATATTATATGTTTGCATAAATTGGTCTAGGTCACAACAAGAGATACACACAGACTGCTTAATTATAAATAGGGCGAATCAGTTCATATAATTTCAATGACTTTACTGAACATACTTTGTAAACAAAACTAAGTGGAGAAAGTAGTAAGCTAATGACCTCTCTAGTTGGGAGTCTAGAGTGCACTAACCTTGAAGACAATTAAAGAGAAAAGATCGGATCGGTTTTGGTCAGAGCACCTGTGCTTCATGTTTTTTTTTACAATTAAGCAAGATGCATTTGTCGGATAAAATGACTGAGATAAGAGGAGCGATGTGGTGCCACAAAAACTGCTTGTACATTTGTTTTAAACACAAAGACCAAGAGCTTGGCAAAGAATCCTGACCTGTTGTTTTGTTAATTGCCGGTCTGGACAACATGTTAAACCTTTTCCAGGGTTATCAGTAAATTTTAAAGTCAAAGTCCAGCATTACTATAATTTCTAGTTATCCCACTGTTTTCAACAGGTTTATCTTTGTTCTGGACATCAGCTGCTAAAAGAGGTTTTTCACTTAATGACGCAGTAAGACTCTTGTGCAAAGAGCCTGCCAAGCTCTGTCTACTTGACAACAAAAAAGGGAGCCTCATTCCGGGGCATGATGCAGACTTCGTAATTTGGGATCCAGAAAAAGAGTTTACAGTAAGAAGGATTTTATCCACCTCATACATCAACAGTTTTTTTTAAGCTTTTTGAAATGTGTACCATTTAATATCCCAGGTTACAGAAGAACACATTTATCACAAAAACCAAGTAAGTCAAACAAAACTAAAGTTATTTGGCTCAGTGTGTACTCACTGATGTTGGCGTTGGTGAGTAAAAATAACAGTGATTTTTTTACGTTTCTCTTTTTCTAGCTGACTCCATACATTGGTCTTTCTCTTCTTGGGGAGGTAAAGAGCACTATAGTCCGGGGGAGGGTGGTTTACAGTCATGGCTCTTTTAGTTCCCAGCCTTTGGGGAAGCATTTGCTTATCCAACACAAGACGCATGACTTTCTGTGAGCAAACAAAGCATATTACTACTAATATATCTCTAGCTATCACTATCAGGTAGAGTTACAGTATTGATATGCCTGTAATGTGCAATCTTTGCATTATATCCTTTATCATTTAATTCATTAAGCAATTCATGTGCAAAATCTTATCTTATAATTGTAGTATTAAAACATGTTTTCATTGTTAATGAAGAGCCAAAGGCCATTATTTCTTTATATTGCATTTATAAATATGTATGAAAAGGTTTAGGACCAGTTATATCGTCTTTATAACATTCAAGATCTGCTAAGAAATATGCAATGCATTAATAAATAATGCTAAAACATACGGTACAGTATTTTGAATGAGAGTCATACATCTCTAATCATATGTGCTTTCAGAAAGTATAAATAAAACTTGGTAACATCACTGTCAAGATAAGCAAGCAACTAATAATTAACCCAGTTTGGTGCATATTAAAACAGTTTACATTCTTTTGCTAAATGTAAATAAAATGTACTGTGGAATATTAATGAATTAATTAATGAAAAAGGTATTAAAGTCCCCTTGTTGTGAAAATCAAGTTTTTAATGTTGTTTATATGTCCATGTGCTGTTTTTAATATCCTTTGCAAATGTATGATTATGAAACGGTCAGTTCTGGTTCTTGATTCAAAATGGTTGAGCCATGTTCTAAGTCATTCACCTCAATATTTGGCATAAACCTGAGCACTGCCATCTTTGAGCTGTTTGTCAAAAGACTTCTGGTGAGCCGCTACAGCTAGTAGTCACTGTAGTAGTGGTAGTCATATGAGTCAGTCATTTGCAGTTTGACTGGCTAGTTACATTAATTTTATTACGGAACCCTAAAGGTGTACAAGCTTAACGTCTGCAGTTGCCATAATTGCGGTTGCCATAATAGATGGTACATACGTCAAAAAATTACTCAAAACATATGCTTTTACCATGATCCTCACACCAAAGCTGAATAAGGATGTGGTGCACCTTATGATCTGCATCCATTATTTTAATCTACTTGTTGTCCTTCTCCTGGAAAATGTATCTACTTGACAACAATAACTGATAAACATGGTTCAGAGGAAGGGAATTAGGGGACAGTCACACTAAATGTAGAAATCGTCAGATTATATATAAAACATATTTAGCACACCTTAATAAACAGTATCTAAGTAGTGATTAAAATTTAGCTGTTAACATTTTCCTGTGTATTTAAAAGTTAAAAACTTAAAGCAAACTTACCTTCCAGAGGATCGCAGCTGCATGACTACAGGACTTTTAGCCAAAGCGACTTACTGTACAGCTAGGAGAGCATTCAACTTTTTGTCAACACTTTAAACAGAACTGATAGTTAACTGATAGTTTATTTATGCATCTATGAGGATTAAAGCTGAACTAGAATGAATTACATGAGACATTTTTTGATAGACAAAAAACATAGACAGTTATTGGTTAGCCAGATACGTGTGATACTTTTTTTTCCAAGTTGTAATGAATGCTGCTGCTCTGGTTGAGATGACAGTTCATTCTACCACAGAATGAGTTATGAGGTTTTGCAAGCAAAGGCCTGTGATACAAGAGCAATCAGCCGTGTCGATTCAGCCATTGCTTGTTGTAAGAATTCATTAGAATTCATACTTGTATTAAATGTGTCTCATGTACAGCTGCTTTGTAACAATGAAAATTGTAAAAAGCGCTATATAAATAAAGTTGAGTTGAGTTGAGTTGAGTAAGAACCCAGGCAGAGTGAATATCTTCTCCACTCGGATTCGCATCTGCTTTTAAAAACAAATTTCTTACCTATTTCATGTAGAAACACTCCGTCTATGCAGGAACTGGTTCTTTTATAATTTCACAACAAAGACCAGCCAACTCTGAGAGAAAATACAAAATCATTGAATATATACTGTATTCATATGATATATGGTCAATTCCGTTAAAATATCAACCTTACCATGGACAAATTACGTTTTTATCAGCGTCAAATACCCATGTGAGATCTCTCTTCAAAATTGTAAAGCATTTGTCGTATTTTTAGTGCATGATTTTTTCACCTATAATCAATGGTACAAGATCAGGGCAGGGACATATTAGCATATTGATTAATCCCCTTAAACTAAATGTATCACTGGGGTAGAGTTATATTCAATTCATTTTAAGGCATGAAGGAAAAAACTTTTGCATACGTGAAACTGGATCACAAAACCAGTCTTTATTAGCACCGGAATTTTTTTTGTAAAAGCCAAAAATACATTTTTAATTTTTTTTATGTCACAAATCAGTAAAGATCATGTTCCATGAAGATATTTTTTTAATTTCCTATACTGTAAGCCAAAAAAAGTTTATTTTTGTTAGTGGATGACCTGTGACCATCCTGATTATGTTGTGAATTTTCTTTGAGTGTTCTGAAGAATTATTCTTGAGTCTCGAGTTTTGATACAAAAACACTTTATTAATGGAGTAGGATTGCAATGTCACTCTCTTCTCCGTTTTTGGAGAAGCCCTTATATAGTGTGCTTAACACGCACATACACACACGTCCTCTGAGCCCCCAATATAATGTAAAACAGATGTATTTTCCTCCCCCAGCCTACATAGGGTCCTCTGTGTCAACTAGCATTCGGCCCCCCAGATAAGAAACTCTTAAAATGACTTTATAATTGTAAGCAATTGTATACATTATTCTTCTATATTTTAGCCAAAAATATCTTCTTCAATTAACAACTCCAAAGGCAATTTTCTCAACATTTAGATTTTTTGCACCCTCAGATTCCATAGTTTTAAACAATTGTATCTTTGCCAGATATTGTCCTATCCTAACAACCATAAATCAATAGAAAGCTTGTTTATTCAGCTTTTGGGTCACAGATGCTTAACATGCAAACATTTTAATGCTTAAATATGTGTTTTATGTGATAAAATTATCGAATGCAGTTGGACTTTAACAACATTTCATAAATATAAAAAACTCTTTGTCTTGAGCTGTCCTAATCTATATTAATAGGAGACTTGAAATAAAACTATATCCCTGCAAAAACATTTTTCTCTGAAAAAGTCAACAAGGCACTATTTTTAATATAAGTCTTTTTTAATAAACAGGAGCTCTCTAGACTCTAGACTTAAGCTAGTTGTATCAAGATTCAGAGATTGATGATTGACCAACAGGTGAAAGGTTTTCCCACAGTTTATATGAGTTAACCATTGCTTCAGTCTCTCAGTGTACTGGCAGCATTATGTCCACTCTATCCATTCATCCACCAGCATGTCTGTTACAACCCTTCCCTATCACCCAACGTCTCATGCTCGGACCAGGACCATCCAATGTACCTGCTCGGATCTCAGCAGCTGGAGCGCAGCCTATATTAGGCCATCTTCATCCAGAAACCATTGAGGTACTTAATTGATAATTTAAGAGTAGATGAAACAATGTAGTAAATTAGGTTTTAATGGTTAGATAGGTGGGTTTGAATATATTAGAATGTATTGTTTGGAAAAAAATGCAATCATTTAGTAAAATTATTGTAGTTTGCAAGATAGCAGTAATATGTGCTTATATCATAAATGCATATAAAGTGTACAAAAGGAAAAAGCATAGTACCCTACTAATGCCCTGCTTTAAAAAGCTGTGGTACCTTTAGCTACGTAAATAAGATGAAATCCTGTTATTCCAACTTATCTAACCTTAAACCCATTAAACTTTTACACATCTGGAGTATATCATATTATTTTATATAATTTCTACTATTTGTAATACTCAAACCATCAATACCAAATACCAATATTTAATTTCCATTTCTTTGGTAGTACTCGTGTACGCAGGATACAGTTATCTGTGCCTGTATTCATTAAAAATCTTAGTGCATAGAGTGACTCCTAATGACAAAACTCTAAGGAAAATCTTAGAAAAATGGACAGTTGCCCTGAAAATTACAGAAAAGATCAAAGTAAAGAAAAATGTAATACATAAAGCATCTTAACCCTTAAAAGAGCTCTTAAGATCTAAAGTTGTAGAGAGGATGACTTTTAAGAGGCTTAAGAGTTTCAGAGAAAATGGACAAAATGCAAAGAGTTAGAAGAAATGTGTTGCGCCAATGCATGACAGTTATAAGTGATAAGACACAACACATTAGATTGTGCAGAGATCATGTTTATGACCGATCTTAATAGAGACACGCTAATATCTCGACACAGCACAGAAATGCCATAGCGCCACAAATGATAATCACTAGATTAACATAACAGGCAACTGGACAAAATGCAAGTATGCAGAAGAGATGATTTGGATTTGTCCCAACTCCTGTAAGTAAAGTGATCAAAGGAAGAATTACTGTGCTTTCAGAACCTTTTTGTGTTGCTGTTCATTTCCTAACAAATTAGTTTAGGATGACATTAACAGCATGGTAAATAAAAATAAAGAATATATATACAAAAACTGTTTATATAATATGCATAGGTCCGAGTTTTTAATGGGTTTGTCAGGTAGGCATCCTCTGTGTTTAGGAGAAACTCCCTCTGTCATGCATAAGGCATGGGAAATGTCCTATTGGGCAATTGAACTGTGCTGAAATTGTGGGATTATAACACCTAGTCGTATTGAGCGAATATATATATATATATACAGTATATGCAGTATATACACTCACCTAAAGGATTATTAGGAAACCCATACTAATACTGTGTTTGACCCACTTTCGCCTTCAGAACTGCCTTGATTCTACATGGCATTGATTCAACAAGGTGCTGAAAGCATTCTTTAGAAATGTTGGCCCATATTGATAGGATAGCATCTTGCAGTTGATGGAGATTTGTGGGATGCACGAAGCTCCTGTTCCACCACTTCCCAAATATGTTCTATTGGGTTAGGGTTCTGGTGACTGTTGGGGCCATTTTAGTACAGTGAACTCATTGTCATGTTCAAGATACCAATTTGAAATGATTCGAGCTTTGTGACATGGTGCATTATCCTGCTGGAAGTATCCATCAAATGATGGGTACATGGTGGTCATAAAGGGATGGACATGGTCAGAAACAATGCTCAGGTAGGCCATGGCATTTAAACGATGCCCAATTTGCGTCTAAAGTGTGCCAAGAAAACATCCCCCACATCATTACACCACCACCATACTTGCGTTAATGAGAAATTGAACAGGTGTTCCTAATAATCCTTTAGGTGAGTGTATACTGTTGCGGGGTGGAAGAATAAACAACATGGATTCATATGATAAGAAGTCCGCGGAGGGTGAGCTCGTGAGTGCGGTGATTCATTCTCCCAGTGGTGCGAGGTGTGGTGTCCGTGTCCGTCCATGGGATGCTCGTCGTGGGGGTGTTCGGTCACACACTGCTGTCTGGGGAAGAGAGAGAGTGTCATCATGTCTTCCGTCAAAAGGCTTCTCACCTTCCTCTGACGCTCAGGTGGCTTATGAGCTCGCCCGCTGATCGTCTGCAGCTGTGACCGATCGACCTCTGGCTGGGGGAGGGGTCCTTGGAGACGTCTTTTGGCAGGTAGGGCAGGCTTGACAGAAGCGCCGGACCTCTGCATCCAACCCTGGCCAATGGAAGCGGTTGCTGATGCGCTGGATGGTGTTGTTGATGCCCAGGTGACCGGTCATTGGATGGGAATGGGCGAGCTCCAGCACAGTCTCTGTCTTCGACCGGGGTACCACCAATAATGGTTTTACCTCGGCTGGGCGACACAGTACAGCAGGTCATTTCTGACCTTGAAGTGCGGGAGAGGGTGAGGACCAGGGTGCGTCTTCTTCCCATCGACCGTCCTTACTTGGTACCAGCAGTGTTTCAGGCGGTCGTCCTCACGCTGTTACCTGGCAAACGAGTTCCCCGTTACCTGTTGAAACACATCTGAGAAAGGGTTACCAGGGGTCTCACCTTCTCTCCCTCTGTCCGTCGTCATCAGGGAGGGGTGATGTCCGTTTCCCTGATCGGTCCTCCGGTTGCGGCGACCCCTCTTCCGGCTGGCAGACTGCACGGCGGCGGTCAGGAGCCGGTAGAACCCGGGTCAGTTCCTTCCCAATAGTACCGGCTAGTGGTCCTCGACCACTCCGACCTCCACTGGCCAGGAACCGATGCCTGTCGATGTCGTCACCACTCGGGCGGGTATGTGTCTGGTATCCCTGTGCACGCAGGTGATCGGGAAGAAAGTCTGAGACTCACCCCAGGATAGGTGCCCTTCGACGCACGTTGCTCCAGGACCATCCTCCTGGAAAACTCGCTCCAACGCGTTCTGCTATGGTGGCAGCCGGGGGGGTTCCCTTTGAATAGCCAATGTTGAGCAAGGTGGGCAAGCTGGGGGGTTCTGGGTCCGGGCTGGGTGATCGGGCTGGTATTCCCAAGTGTGGAAGAGTTGGGCCGCATAGAGGCCCAAACCGGCTAGGATCTCCTTCTTCAGCTCGGTGTAGGAGTTGGCCACCACTGCGCATCCAGACCTCCGTCAGTCTTTGGAGGAGTTCATCCATGGGTAAGCGAGCGTCGGCCTAAAAGACCAACCAGTGAGAGAAAAACAACCAAACCCCCCCAAAAAAATAAATAAACAACCCCCTTTTGGATCGTGGTATCTGGTGCGTTTGTCGGTATCCTATGCCCCGCATTCTCTACCAGTAGCGGGGTGGAAGAATACAAAACAAGGATTCCAGAGGGTGGGTTTTATTAAATATAGGAGGTGAGCTAATGTTTGCAGTGATTCCTTCTCTCAGTGGTGGGAGGTGTGATGTCTGTGTCTGCCCCTGAGTCTGTGGGATTCTCGTCATGGGGGTGTTTGGTCACACACTGCTGTCTGGGGAAGAGAGAGAGCGTTAGCATGTCTTCCGTCAAAAGGCTTCTCACCTTCTTCTGACGCTCAGGCGGCTTATGAGACCGCCCGCTGATCGTCTGCAGCAGTGACCGATCGACCCGTGAGTGACGGCAGCTGTTCCTCGTCCATTTCCAGGGCAACACTGGTTGGAGCTTGGGACGCACGTCACAATACATATGTCATGAACGTGAGTTGAAATAAGGACAGAGGACCCAGGAGCAGACAGCGAGTAAGTTAACACAAGACTAAAGATAAAAACCTAGATTTTAAAGTTTGAGTACAAACTTTATGTTGGCTTGACAAAGCCTGTCCTGAATAGTTTGAAATTGTTTGAAAGGTTTTATTGTTCAACTTTTTCCAACATGATGGAAAAAAGAATGTGACCCCAGTGTGTAAAAACCGGGCTAAGTATGTTGTTAGCATGATTAGCATGTTCGCTTGCATAATTAGCATGTTGCTAGGATGATACTCCAAGCCATGAGTAAAATGAACCAACCCCCGTGTCTCTACAATGTTCTGATGCAGAGATATAGGTATTGCTAAATGGTTGCTAGAACAACCTGTTTGATTGCTATGGGCGCGGCTTAGCATTTTACAGATGATGATACTCTAAGCTATGAGTGAATCGAGCCAACTGCATGTCTTTACTATGTTCTGATGCAGAGATATACAGTAGGTATAGTAGGTATTGCTAAACGGTTGCTGTTTAGTTACTATAGGCGAGGCTTAACACCTGCCATTTGATGATACTCTAAGCTGTGAGTGAAACAAACCAACCCCTGTGTCTCTATGATGTTCTGATGCAGAGATATACAGTGGGGAAAATAAGTATTTGACACATCAGCATTTTTATCAGTAAGGGGATTTCTAAGTTGGCTATTGACACAAAATTTCCACCAGATGTAGCCATCAAACCAAATATTGAATTCATACAAAGAAATCAGAACATTTAAGTATACAAGTTCAGTCATAATAAATAAAGTGAAATGACACCTCTACGATGTTCTGATGTAGAAGTCTTGTTATATGGTTGCTAAGTTAACATGTTTTGTTGCTATGGGCGTGGCTTCGTAGCTTAAAGAATGTTATACATCTCCATAAAAGGGAAGGAAGGAGGCGGGAACCGGCAAACATTTAAACATTTAATATAAATAATAACAGCCCGCGGCCCCTCACGTCCGACCGCCGGCGAACAAAACATAAATACAAAACACTAGAACATAAATACATATACAAACACTTCGGGCCCGGACCTCGCTCCTCGATGGTCCGGTCGCTCGTTCCTTTTATATGCTCCCCATCTCCTACGTGATTCGAGCCCGGTGTGCGCACAGCTGGCGCTAATTCACAATTACTCACCGGACACGAACAACGGTCTCGCCCCGCCTACTCTACTGAAGTTTCAGGGATACTATTGTCTCTACGACACTGTGCTGCAAAGATATCCATCCGGACTTTTTATAATGGTAGTCTATAGGAGCGGTTGCTATAAATGGTTGCTATGGGCGTGGCTTCGTAACTTAATAATGTTTCTGGGATACTGATTGGTTGCCTGGGTAAAATGAGCCCACCCCCATGTCTTTAAGTGGTTGTACTGCAAAGATATTTAACACGGGACAGTTATAACGCCTTATATGGGCATATTTCCTCTTTCATTATAAGTATAGGGGGAATTTGGGGGGGCTCTTACACCCCAGGGGTGCAACTGACAGCCAATTGTGAGCCAGCCAGACTCTTCATATGTGGTAGTTACCACATATGAACCACATATTTACATACATACCACATATTTCGCAAGTTTCTACGAAATCCTTACTTTGAGATATGAGCCGTCAAAATTTGTCCCAATGTTAAGTCAACGGGAAATTTGGTGGTTTTGAGAGTCCAATTTTCGAAAACTAGAACCTCGATCAGTTTAAAAAGAAGTACCAACTCAAGTCAGACCAGGTTGAAGGTTTGTGGAAAGTTTGGTGGATGTAGCTTGAAAGCTTTAGGAGGAGTAGTAGTCAGAAATTTTGGGGACGACAATAATAATAATAATCTTAGATCAAAGAACAGTATGTTGGCTCTGTCAAGACAACATAATAAGCTTAGAACAAAGAACAGTATGTTGGCTCTGTCAAGCCAACATAATAATAATATTAATAATAATAATAAGCTTAGATCAAAGAACAGTATGTTGGCTCTGTCAAGCCAACATAATAAGCTTAGAACAAAGAACAGTATTTTGGCTCTGTCAAGCCAACATAATAATAATATTAATAATAATAATAAGCTTAGATCAAAGAACAGTATGTTGGCTCTGTCAAGCCAACATAATAAGCTTAGAACAAAGAACAGTATTTTGGCTCTGTCAAGCCAACATAATAATAATATTAATAAGCTTAGAACAAAGAACAATATGTTGGCTCTGTCAAGCCAAGTAATTCAAGAGGGGAACAGGTGTGGGGCATGAATTCATATTGAGCACTAATGAGGAAACAAGAGGGCAGGAACAAAGACGGGACCGGATGGAGAGTATGGCAAAGCGTAAGTGCCAAAAAAGTCTCTCTCCACATAAAACTAGATGTTCTGTCATGATTCTGCCACTAGATCAAGAAAAGCAAGACAAGATGGGGCAGAACCATAACATATATTATAAATAAGCCACGTCTCCTCACTAAGATAATAGTTTTTGTCTTTACCTTGCTCAAAGTCGCTCTCAGATTGGTCCTGAATTGCTCATAAACTAAGACTATTCTGTCCCAGATGCGTGTTGCATCTACACAAAACCAACAGATAGCTAACAGTAGTAAGAAAAGGTCAGACGCAGGTAGTAAGGTTGAGAGCTTTAATGTTATGTTCTTTACTCTCCCTTCTCTTTTTTGTAAAACTGAAACATACAGATATTACAAATGTCTCGTTATAGTATGTTCACAAATAGACATGAATAAGTTCACATGTCTTTTAATAATTATTTATTCCAGAATAATTATTTTAAACTCAATTTATGAATTACAAATATATATGTGCATTCATACGAACACTGAAAAAAGGTAATACCTTACACGCAAGGCCTTTCCAAGGCACAAACGTAAAGGAGGCAGAGAGCATCTCTCCCAACCACATGAATAGAATCCGTAAGGCTGTGGTTACTTCCTAGTTAACCTCTAACCCAAGAGTCAAATGACTGCCACTAAGAAATTAGCTCACAGTTATCAATGTACTTTTAGTTACACCAAACAGCCACAAGGTGGTGCTAAGGAATGATAAACGAATCTGTGACATGACGAAGACACCTATGTAGAAGCACTTAAGTTAAATTCTCAACTCAACTCAACTTTATTTATATAGCGCTTTTTACAATTTTCATTGTTACAAAGCAGCTGTACATGAGACACATTTAATACAAGTATGAATTCTAAAGCAGCCCCCCCGGCCAGGCAGATAGTGCAAAACAATATGCAAACGGTGGTGAGGAACCCAAAACTCCCATCGAGAAAAAAAACCTCAGGGGAACCCAGGCCCAACCAGGGGATTCCAGTTCCCCTCTGGCAAAAGCTGCTGCCTCTGCACAAGCTCAACAGTGCTTGCACAACAAGGCTTAGTAAAAATATAAAAATTAAGGATTAAAGATTATCATTAACAATCTAATAGCATTTGAAATGTTGTAGGAAAAACAAAGTTGTCGCGTCCTTTATCCAGCTCTATCCTCTTAGCACTTGTCAGGTCACCGCTTTCCATTCTCAGCTCTGCCATCAGGTCTGGGCATGAACTGCATCCTGCGGTAACCTTGGAACAGGAAATTAGAAGCTTTCTAAGAGGAGTCCAAGAAGCTTTACAAATACAAGCCCTGGTTACTATCATAAAAACCCTTTATCAGATACAAATTCCTATGGTTCACATCAGAGTCCTGATCACCCTGTCTGGGATTATTTTGACCAAATGACTGTACATTTTTACTTACAAAACCCACATCAGAGTAAACTACTTATCTAGTTTTCAGTTGTCTTTTTTTATTTCAGATAATGAATCATATCAAGAGTGGCATTCAGTATGCATTTCAGACTCGAAACAGAGTAACTCTGGCTGTGAGTGGACCAGGTCATGCTGCTATGGAGTGTGCCATCTTTAACTCACTTGAGCCTGGAGACAGTGTGCTCATTGCGGTCAATGGCATATGGGGGGAAAGGGCTGCGGAAATAGCTGAGAGGATAGGTACTGATTCTGCTTTTATAACAAGAATAAAGCCTGAAACTATAGTTATAAAGGTGATTCTGAACATCAATTAAAATCTTATATACTCCTGAACAGGTGCCAAGGTGAACACAATTGTCACCTCTGCTGGTGGCTACTTTAAAAATGAGGAAATTGAGAAGGTACTGTTATCATGACAGCATCACACAGTACATATTCCATTTACCAATTATATGCTCAACGTGTAAAAGGGTATATGCTGTTTTTATAGGCGATAGACAAATATAGACCTATGGTGTTTTTTCTCACCCATGGGGAATCATCCACGGGAGTGGTCCACCCAATAGATGGCATAGGTGACATTTGCCACAAGTGAGAAATCGCTTTGAGCATTGATTTCAATGGATGCCAGATTAAGAAAAAAACATTTTGAATGTACTGTATTGTCTGTGTTTTACTGGTGTTACCACCTAACATCCTTAACATCCATAAAGCCTTTTGACCATTCTTAATATTTATAAAATATTAAAAATGTACAATGCAAACAAATTGTAAATTGTTTTTTAACCTTATCTTTCACTCAGGAACAACTGTTTGTTTCTGGTTGACTCTGTAGCTTCATTGGGAGGTGCTCCAATCTACATGGATAAACAAGGTATTAGCACATTATGTGCTCTGTGAAACTATCAGTGGCATGGAATCTGTGATTTTAATCTACAAATATATCTTAAGGTATTGACATTATGTATACCGGCTCTCAGAAGGTCCTTAATGCCCCCCCAGGAACAGCGCCAATATCTTTTAGTGAGAGAGCCTGGTAAGACAAAACAGCTAAAAACATCAGTAATGCCAGATTTTATTTAACTAGCTATGTGGTATCTCAGTTGTATAGATTTTACTTTTATTTTGCAAAACAGCAAGAAATTATCTAACAGGAAAACAAAGCCCATTTCGTTCTTTTTGGACATGAACTGGCTGGCAAATTATTGGGGTTGTGATGACAAGACTGTACGTGCGTAAGGACCTTTTATCACATTTACCAACTGCAGATGTGAAATGAAAATCAAACATCAAAGACTTAATAGTAATATGAATAATTCATTTAAATTCATATTAAGGTAAAAAACACGATTGTTTCTGCAGCTATCATCACACTGGGCCTGTCTCTGCTTTTTATAGTCTACGGGAAAGTCTGGCAATTCTTGCAGAAACTGTAAGAGCATTTACATATTAATAACATATAACATACATTTTATACATATTACATATGTACAATGTTTTTAAATATCTTCCAAACCATAAATCAATACAGCTTATATTGTATCACAAGGTCAGTACTGACCAAAACCAATAACAAATTACCTCAAATAAAAGCAGAAAGAGATGCCGTTATTGTTTTGTCATATCTTCTGTTTTAAAGGGTCTTGATAACTTATGGAAACAACACAAAGAAGTTGCAGAATACTTCCACAAAGGGCTAAAGGAGATGGGCCTGAAACTGTTTGTGCAGGACAAGGTTAGAACAATAGAAAGATCACAAACATTCCTATAAATAGCAAATCACGTGACTGTCACTATTATTGCCCGCCCTGAAAACCTGTTATGTCCATTAGAAACTAAGACTTCCTACAGTGACCACAATAGTAGCTCCACCAGGATATGACTGGCGTGAAATCACAGGGTACATTATGAAGACCTATAACATTGAAATCTCTGGGGGTCTGGGGCCATCAGCTGGCGTGGTAAGAAATGACCGTGTGCCTGAAGAGCATGGCATGTTACTGAAACTAATGGGTTGGTGATTCTTTCATTTTCTCATGTTGTTTCACAGGTTTTGCGTGTGGGACTGATGGGATGTAACAGCAGCAAGACCAATGTGGACAAGGTGTTAGAGGCTTTGGCCGATGCCCTTAAACACTGCCACAAGAGCAGAGTATGACAATGACTGGACATCAAATTTCTAAACCATTTTCTCAACCTCAGTGCTGTTTCACATGAATGTTGACGAATTATGTAAAAAGGAAAGTCGTATGATCAACTTTCCTAGGACACAGTATCAATGTGAGAGATAAAAAGAAGTCAAACCTATTTCCTCTTCACCGTAACCATGGATGTAACCACAAATACAATTAAAATTATATGAACGGAAGCTCCTTAACATATGAACATTATTTGAAGTGATGAAATTAGAGTTCAGTTGTCCAATTGTAACTAGCCAAGACAGGTTTTGAAATAATTTTGTACAGATAACAAAACTGACAAATCACATTTTGATCGAAAAACTTTGGCTGGCACAACGCCCACTATTCCATTTTTGTTGTTTACCAGAACTTCACATAGTAAAATACACTTGAATGTGTGCACACTTTGTGCACTGTATGATTTACTGTAACAAATAGTTATGCAGTGCAAGTTTAGTTCACCTTTTTAGTTTTAAAACACTGATTCACGTTTAATGAAACAATCCCCGTTTAATGAAACAATCCTTTTTTGATTCCCCAAAAAGGCTTTGAATATTTAATGTTTCAGTTTTGTAACCCAAACTTATATTGTTTGTAAACCTCCATTTATTTAGCACTTGATAATTGTCACCACTCTTACTGGATATAAGACAAGCCACACCACAAATACCCTGTAACAGTTTATTGTATGTCCTCAGGAAATAATGGAGATAATCCACAGGTAAACGTTTTATGTACGGCCGGCGGGGATTGTTTCATTAAACGGCCCTAAACAGTTTTTCCAGCCATTTTTAACAATTGTGCTAAAAAACTACGGATGCAATACTATTCAAGTCGTACTTCCACGTCTTACACGGCAAAGAGATTTGAAGCCGCCATTTTACTTCCGGGTCTGTGAGAATTTAGGTTTTTCCTGTGTCCCACATATTATGTGAAATGTATTTCAATGATCATTGTTCACAAATTATGTCTAATCTAACTTGAGTTTAAGTGCTGACCAAGCTACCAGAATGTTCAGAACATCGTGCTGCCTTTTGCAAAAAATATTAATAGAGGTATTTCTAAGAATTTCTAAGAACAAGGAACTAACTCACTTGAATAATATTAATACAGTTCTGGTATGTTTCCATGACATATTTACTTCCGCTTTTATGAATATAATTATTGGACCTATATTCAATAAATTTAGAAACTCAGGTTAAACTGCACTTCTGTGTCTGTGTCATTCTTGGTTCCCAGGCCTGCAACTTTGTCTGTTCCATCGACTAGACTCTTTAACCTTCTACCTAGGCATAAAGTAATAATCTTGCAGTTGGGGGCTCAGTCCGTGAAAGGGGGAAGACCTCTTTGAACCAAAAGACCAAAGCATACCTGAGGCAGGCGCACTGACGATCGGATACAGACCTACATTAAAAGGGGTAAGTGTTCTTAATATTTCTTGTTCTGAAGAAATATAACGCTTACCCTGTAGGATTGTGAGTGATTAATATTTCGTACGGACGAAATAGGTTTTTTTCAACTCATTATTAGTGGGATTTTATGTCCCATTGTTGTGGCAGTGCGGCTGGCAAAAGTAATTGGTTAAACAATTATTAATGCACAAATGAATTTGATATACAGTCCTGATCACAATGTATTTTTGGGATCGTGGTGCAGCTTTCTCATATGATCGATCAAAGGTAAGTTTTTTTACAACTCCCGCTTGTGTTTAGCAATACAAGTCTGATGATTTTAGCACAAGAGTCGTTTTAGTGTCAAAAACTCTGGTAAGCAAACAATGAGATATCCATACGGTAAAAAATATGTATTTTTAAATTCATTTCAAAATATACAAAAAATGGGCAAAAATGTATTTGTTAAATATATATTTAAACAAATGTATTTCCCCGCAATATAATTTTGAATATTTTGAAATATATTTAAAATATGTATTTATATTTTCAAAGCATTCATTAAATATACTTTGCTCTCCATATTATTTCAAAGCAAGAAAATATATTTGCATGTGACATTTAAAGAACAAACTTTATTTGTTGTATAACACCTGTAACCATATAGCACATGCAATGTTTAAAAAAATTACAACATTACAAGATTTATTTGGAAATTACAATTTTTTTTTCAAGCAGTCTCAATTTCCCCAATTTAGAATTAACTGCAATCCCCAAAGCTCCTTTACATACATTTGGAAATCTCTTCTTTACTGCGACTGCAAGACATAAAAATCACTTTGAATATAACAGAATTTATTAATGTATAGTATGGTATATACTTTATATACAGTGAGGAAAATAAGTATTTGAACACCCTGCTATTTTGCATGTTCTCCCACTTAGAAATCATGGAGGTGTCTGAAATTGTCATCGTAGGTGCATGTCCACTGTGAGAGACATAATCTAAAAAAAAATCCAGAAATCACCATGTATGATTTTTTTAAACTATTTATTTGTATGATACAGCTGCAAATAAGTATTTGAACACCTGAGAAAATCAATTTTAATATTTGGTAGAGTAGCCTTTGTTTGCAAATACAGAGGTCAAACGTTTCCTGTAGTTTTTCACCAGGTTTGCACACACTGCAGGAGGGACTTTGGCCCAGTCCTCCACACAGATCTTCTCGAGATCAGTCAGGTTTCTAGCCTGTCGCTGAGAAACAAGGAGTTTGAGCTCCCTCCAAAGATTCTCTATTGGGTTTAGGTCTGGAGACTGGCTAGGCCACGCCAGAACCTTGATATGCTTCTTACAGAGCCACTTCTTGGTTATCCTGGCTGTGTGCTTCGGGTAATTGTCATGTTGGAAGACTCAGCCTCGACCCATCTTCAATGCTCTAACTGAGGGAAGGAGGTTGTTCCCCAAAATCTCGCAATACATGGCCCCGGTCATCCTCTCCTTAATACTGTGCAGTTGCCCTGTCCCATGTGCAGAAAAACACCCCCAAAGCATGATGCTACCAGCCCCATGCTTCACAGTAGGGATGGTGTTCTTGTGATGGTACTCATCATTTGTTTAGTGGAATTATGACCAAAAAGTTATATTTTGGTCTCATCTGACCACATGACTTTCTCCCATGACTCCTCTGGATCATCCAAATGGTCATTGGCAAACTGAAGACGGGCCTGGACATGTGCTGGTTTAAGCAGGGGAACCTTCCGTGACATGCATGATTTCAAGCCATGACGTCTTAGTGTATTACCAACAGTAACCTTGGAAACGGTGGTCCCAGCTCTTTTCAGGTCATTGACCAGCTCCTTTCGTGTAAGTCTGGGCTGATTTCTCACCTTTCTTAGGATCATTGAGACCCCACGAGGTGAGATCTTGCATGGAGCCCCAGTCCCAATCATATGTGACGAGTCACCCCTGGCGCAATCAGCGTCGCCCCAGAGACGGAGACAATCAAGGCGGCACAGCTGCCATTCATTAGCAGCTCAAGGCAATCATCGGTGGCTACAAAAGCCGCTAGCCAGCAGAAGAAGGTGAGCAACGTCTCCCTCAGATTCGGATGCAACTGAGCCGTGTACTCCTTTTGTCTTGCAGGATCCGACGCGTAACGACCGGCAGCACCGTAGGCACTAGAACCCGGAAGTGACCGGAACCCCAGAAGATAGCTTCTCAACGCCTCGGGAAGAGGACAGAGTACCGACCGAGACAGTTATACAAGCCGTGACGAGGCAACTCTACAAAGACCGTCTACTGTTTGCTTACATTATTCCCAAATAAAATACCCTTCGGGGACGGAATTCTGTACTCTTGTGTATGTGTCGTTGCTTCACCTGTCACAACTGGTGGAGAATGCGGGCATATTAATGAAGTTACGACACATACACAGTCAATAAACTGTCATAAATCAACTTGCAGGAACCCTATTTGCTCTCTCTCTCTCTCTCTGGTGCTTATCGACTGGGCTGTCATGGAAGAGATTGTTCGCCGGCTGGCTGAAGTGGTGGTGCGGCAGCAACGCTTCTCAGAGCAGTTGGCCCAGCGACAAGAAAGCACCGACCAGGCGTTAGGATTATTGAGAGAGACCGCGGCATCCCGGGCCCCCAAACAAGATGTAAGAACTACAGCGTCCCACGTGCTGACGAAGATCACCTCCCAGGATGATATTGAGGCCTACCTCCACACGTTCGAGGTCATCGCTACGAGAGAGGTGTGGGACAAAGCCGAGTGGGCAAGGATCCTGGCCCCTTTCCTGACCGGTGAAGCTCAAAGAGCCTACTTCGCTCTGCAACCCCCAGCCAGTGAGAATTACGACATCCTTAAACAGGAGATTCTTGCCCGGATAGGGTTATCCCCAATCAGTGCGGTCCAACGTTTTCAGCAATGGTCCTATGATGACCAGATACCTGTAAGAACCCAAGCCGCCCAACTAACTCGACTGGGACATTTGTGGCTGTTGATCGGGGAACCCTCAGCCACCCAGGTAGCCGAGCGTGTAGTGGTGGACCGTTTACTACGGTCCCTTCCCCGACGATTTCGGACGGCAGTCAGCATGTGGGGCCCCACTACCATCCGGGAAGTCGTAGAGGCAGTTGAGCTGGCAGAGACCTCAGCAGCCCGGGATGCAGGAGAGAGAGCGATAGGTGTCTCCCGAAGGGTCAACCCAGGATGGCGAGCTGCGGATGGCAGCTCGAAGCCAGTATTCAGACCTGGAATGTCAACCCCCCCAGATGAGCCCATGCCCACAGAACCAGGAAGCCCCGGACCACCCGCTTGGCTGGCAGGCTGCACATTGCACCAGGCCGTGCCATCTACTGCTCCCAGGCGAACCGTGCGAGTAGATGGTCGCCCCGTGACGGCCACCTTGGATTCCGGCAGTTCTATTACCCTGGTCCAACCCGGGGTGGTTCGACCTCGCCTGGGAGGTAAGTCCTCCATCCCAATCACCTGTGTCCATGGGGATACCCGCAACGTGCCAGCTCGACAGGTAACTGTGGCCGCAGGCCCGGGGTCGTGGACACTGGAGATCGGGATTGTGGATGACCTCCCGGTGCCGATGCTGCTGGGACGAGATTGGCCTGGATTCGACCTGCTATTAACAAACACTGTGCAGACAGCCAACCGTGGGAGTCGACTTCGGAGGTCCAGGCCCCAGAGAGAACGGAAGCCGCGTCCAGTCTTGATGGCAAGGGAAAGTGAACCAGAGGGTGAGTGCACCAACACTAACGTGTTTGCTGATATCTTTCAGCAGGTAACGGGAGGTGGCTCGTTTGGACAGGAACAACGGGAGGACCCCCGGTTGCGTAACTGCTGGAACCAAGTCAGTTGTTGACGGGAAGGACCGCCAGCCGTTGCCGCATCCCCTCCCATACTTCGTAATCCAGCAAGGTCTGTTATACTGCGCCGCCTTACGACATGGGGAGGAAAAGCTGTTACTGGTCGTACCCAAGACCAAGACCGAGATGGTTCTGGAGTTGGCACATACCCACCCCATGGCCGGACATCTGGCGGCCGCAAATACCGCACAAAGAATCAGGGACAGGTTCCACTGGCCAGGTCTAGAAGCGGAAGTCAAGAGGTTCTGTCAGGAGTGCCCAACCTGCCAAAAGAAAGCACCCCAGCGTCCTCCCCCAGTCCACTCGTTCCACTCCCGGTAATTGAGGTGCCCTTCGAGCGCATAGGGATGGACCTGGTAGGACCGCTGCCGAAGTCTGCCCGTGGACACGAGTACATCTTGGTTATCGTGGATTACGCCACTCGATACCCAGAAGCCCTACCCCTAGGGAAAGCCACGGCCAAGGCAATAGCCAAGGAACTTTTCCTACTTTTCAGCCGCGTGGGTATCCCCGTGGAAATCCTGACTGACCAGGGAACTCCATTCATGTCCCGGCTGATGGCGGACCTCTGCCACCTACTAAAGGTGAAACAACTGAGAACGTCAGTATATCATCCCAAAACGGACGGATTGGTCGAGCGGTTCAATCAGACCTTAAAGAGGATGCTTCGACGAGTGGTGGCAGAGGATGGGCGCGACTGGGACCTTCTCCTGCCATATGTCCTCTTTGGAATTCGGGAAGTACCCCAGGCATCCACAGGGTTTACACCTTTTGAACTTCTCTTCGGTCGTCAGCCCCGCGGGCTGTTGGATGTCGCCCGAGACGCCTGGGAACAGCAACCAGCACCTCATCGCAGTGTAATCGAACACATTCAACAAATGCGGTCCCGAATAGAGAAAGTGATGCCTATGGTCAAAGAACACCTTGTCGAGGCCCAGCGCACCCAGCAAAGGTGGTATAACCGGCCTACCCAACCCAGGGAGCTACAGCCCGGTGACCGAGTGTTGGTACTGACCCCTACCACCACATCAAAGTTTTTAGCGTCCTGGAAGGGACCGTACACAGTCGTGGAAAAGGTAGGGCCGGTGAATTACCACCTCCGCCAGCCGGGACGACGACGGGAGGAACAGCTGTACCACATTAATCTGTTGAAAAAATGGGTCGCCTCCCCAGCACAGATGGCGGCCTTCGCCACGACCGAACAACCGGTAGTCCAGATGGGGGAACAGCTGTCCCTCGTCCAGAAGAAAGACCTCCATTCCCTGGTCAGTCAGTTCAAAGACGTCTTCTCAGAAAAACCCGGGCAGACTCTGATAATCCAGCACGAGATTCGTACCCCTCCAGGGGTCATCGTGAGACAGCGGCCCTACCGGGTACCAGAGGCTCTTCGACTGGCTATAGAAGAGGAGATCAAGCGGATGAAAGAGCTGGGAGTGATAGAGCCATCCCACAGCCCATGGTCCAGTCCCATTGTAATGGTCCCGAAACCTGACGGCACTCTCTGCTTCTATAATGACTTTCGTCGGCTCAATGAAGCTTCCACATTCGATGGATACCCGATGCCCCGAGTGGATGAACTCCTGGACCGGCTAGGAAAGGTAAGTTTCATCACCACTCTCGATCTTACAAAGGGATATTGGCAGGTGCCCCTCGCTCCGGACACCAAGGAAAAGACAGCCTTTAGCACTCCGTCCGGGCACTGGCAGTACACAGTTCTCCCCTTCGGGCTACATGGGGCACCTGCCATGTTCCAACGGATGATGGACATCTTACTCCGGCCCCATCAAGCCTATGCCGCAGCTTATATAGACGACCTCGTTATCCACTCGGGGACCTGGGATAGCCACCTGTTCAGACTGCGGAGAGTGCTGATGGACCTCAGGAAGGCAGGCCTAATGGCGAACCCCAAGAAGTGCCATCTAGGACTCGCCGAGGCCCAGTAGCTGGGGTACAGGGTCGGAGGAGGAGTGATATATGCCTTCCTGGGGCTAGCGGGATATTACCGGTGCTTTATCCCCAATTTTTCATCCATAGCCAGTCCCCTGACCGACCTGACCAGGAAGGGGCAGCCAGAGAAGGTGAAGTGGACCCCAGAAACAGAACAGGCCTTTCAGTCCCTGAAGGAGGCCCTCACCTCCTCTCCGATCCTGTATGCCCGGACTTCGGCTGCCCCTTCATCCTCCAGACAGACGCATCAGACACAGGACTGGGAGCAGTACTGTCCCAGATAAAAGATGGAGCAGAACACCCCGTGGTGTACATAAGCCGAAAGCTCACCTCAGCGGAAACATGGTACGCCACGGTGGAAAGGGAGGCCCTGGCCATAAAGTGGGCAGTCCTGGAGCTAAGGTACTATCTCCTAGGACGCAGCTTCACCCTGATGAGAGACCATGCACCATTACAGTGGATGAGCAGAGCCAAGGACACCAATGCCAGGGTGACGAGGTGGTTCCTAACGCTCCAGGACTACCACTTCACCGTGAAACATCGGGCTGGGTCCTCCCATGGAAACGCGGATGGTCTGTCGAGGATGTGGTCAGGATGGACATCTCAGTCAGGTGACACAAAACCCCCCCAACATCCATCTCCGTCTCCCCACAGGACTAGGTCGACACTTTGGGGGGGGGAGTGTGACGAGTCACCCCTGGCGCAATCAGCGTCGCCCCGGAGACGGAGACAATCAAGGCGGCACAGCTGCCGTTCATTAGAAGCTCAAGGCAATCATCGGTGGCTACAAAAGCCGGTAGCTAGCATAAGAAGGTGAGCAACGTCTCCCTCAGATTCGGATGCAACTGAGCCGTGATCTCCTTTTGTCTTGCAGGATCCGACGCGTAACGACCGGCAGCACCGTAGGGACTAGAACCCGGAAGTGACCGGAAGCTACTCAACGCCTCGGGAAGAGGACAGAGTACCGACCGAGACAGTTATACAAGCCGTGACGAGGCAACTCTACAAAGACCGTCTATTGTTTGCTTACATTATTCCCAAATAAAATATCCTTCGGGGACGGAATTCTGTACTCTTGTGTATGTGTCGTTGCTTCACCCGTCACACGTATATATGATGTTTAACGAACAAAGTTTGGGAGGAGCAGAAGCATAAAAAGCCGACTAGACTATAATCAGCAATCTCCGTATATACACAATCAGCCCTACCGATCTCGCTAATAAATAGGGAAACCATTTTACCTGCTCTATCTTTTAAGATTAAACATCAACATGTAGTTCGACGCTATGTCCGAGAACCCCGTCATCGATGATTTATCTGCAAACTGCAATCCCATCGTTCCAGCTCAGGATCGGACTCATTAATTGATTCCCCGGCTTCATCACGGGGCTGCCAGCTCCGACGTTCCGCACCTGCAACTCTTCCCTCTCGCCATAGGCCAGCTTGAACCTCCGGCCAACGCCTCGCCAGCAGTTAAAACTGCGGGCCACCCTCAAAACATTAGCTCGCCATCACCTGGAGCTCCAGTGCTTTCTCACCCATTCCCCGTCCCTGGCTCTTGGCCCCAGGCGCCGTTTCTTGGCCATATCCCTGCCACCTTAGAAGCCGCTGATAGCGCGAGCATGACTCCGCCAGCCACTCAGGTGGCTGCCATCCCCTCCCTTTTCTCTCTTCCGCAGAGCCGATGGAACTTCTCATTGGCCACGGTGACAGCATTGCCAGTGCCGATTAATGCACCAGACTTGGAACTGCCTCCGGTTTCAGGGAACATCAGATCTCAGATCTTGACAGCAGCGGACACAGACCTTTATTTTCTCCGCTCACCTTTATCACCCCCGTCAACCGAGCGGCAGATCACTTACAGCGATCTATCGCTCACGTTAAAAAAATCAGTCACCCGACCACACCCGCATGCTGTCTTTCCTGAATTTACCGTCGCTTTTCCCGCTACATTGATTTGATCTGCACTGCGTTCCCTCGTGCCACCTCACCATCGTGGCAGAGCTCGCTCTCTCCAATGGGGTCGAGCATTTTTATACGTCACAAACTATTTTCTGCCAAATGTGCCATTCGTGTGGCTCAGTGGAACCAGTGCCCCTACTGGGGAGCACTGGACACTGAGCTGAATAACAGGGTTTTCCTTGGCGTCTGCAATATTTCCTGTGCTGTATGTTGCGTTGTCGCTTCCTGCATGTGTGCTCATTTTGCCAAGCACACACGCTCAAATTGTGTGCCCAATGTCTCAAACTCAGAATGAAAATCAAAAAAATTACCTCTCAAATCCTCTGAACGTTTCTTGCTTGTCTTTCGAATTTTCTTTGCACCCTGACATTCAGTTCCCTGACCATCTTCTGACCTGTCTCTCGAACGGCTTCGACCCGGCGTTATCAGTCTTGCATCATGCAGCTTAATTTGCCCTTACCTCCAGTATGCGTTCCCAGAACCATAGTCAGTCGATCTCCTCATAAAAAGGAGATCAACGCTAATTTCATTATCGGCCCCTTCGACGCTCCCCCTTTTACTGCATTTCGCATCAGCCCCAATGGCGTAGCGACTTTCTGGCAAAAGCGCCTAATATTCGATCTCTCGTCACCACACGGCTCTGCCTTTCCTAGCATTAATAGCCTCATTCCGATGGAGGAATTTTCCTTGCACTATCATAACATCGATCAAGTCGTCACTTTAATTAAACATGCCGGTCATGGTGCTTGGCTATCCAAAGGCGACATCACATCCACATTTAAAGTCATTTAAAGCCAATCCACCCAGACTTCTGGGACCTTTTCGGCATTCAATGGCGCAATAAATTTTACTTTTCTGTCAATTCAATTCAAGTTTGTTTATATAGAGCTTTTCACAATGTGCATTGTTCCAAATCACCAAACAGGAAAACCAGAAAAACACAAAGGTAAAACACAGCACAGTACATGGTGTTTATAGAACAAGCAAGATCATTCTAATAAATAATATCTAATTAATAAATAAATGCAATCTCCTGGTTTGCAAGCCAACACTGCCCTGCTGTGGCGAGGAACCCAAACTCCTATGATTAATTAATGGAGAAAAAAAACTTGGGAGAAAACAGGCTCAGCCGGGAGGGCCAGATTCCCTCTGACGTGTCATAGCTGCACTCAGTGACCCCGACCAAAAGCCACTGAGCAAATATCCTCGAGGAAGAGGGAGAGCCCACCATCTGCGACCCAGAAAGTCCCACTCGATACAAACCGAGCATGTCCAACCCGGTCCCACTCCACAATCGACACCAGAAAACAGAGGAACAACCAGGGAAAATAGTAATGGCATGTTGTAACTTTTATCCTCAGTTGTCCAACTTCGACCACAAAACAAGACCAAACCAGACCCACACAGCCCCAACAATAAAATGACCACAACCAACGAGCCCCCCCACTCCCCAAAAACACCCAACCAGCAACCTCCAATCAGGGCCACTGAATGCAGCTGTAGCTTCGAACTGCTGACATGTGACATAAGCTTAGCATTAAATACCAAGTATTGTAACTTCAGCATTAATGTGACAAGTAGTCTGTCTTTGCTCTTGGTTGGGGATGGAATGGTCTGAGCTGGGATGGTCAGATGGTCATATTTCTCTTGGGTGGCGGTGGAATTGCCTTCGATGGAGCTGGATTGGTCAGTCACTCCGCAGCTGTAGCTGGCGTAATCTGTAGTTGGAGATGGGCATACAGTATGTCGATCATCTGGACCTGGCGGAATTTCTACCTACCTCGGAATGGGCATCCCGAGGCGGAGGCAGAAAGAGAATAATTAGCGTAGCTGCTGTTCATTAACTATGCATTAAGTGAAAGCTTGGCTGAAAAGATGTTTCTTAAATCTAGATTTAAAATCGGGAAAGTGTGTCTGACCCTGGAATAGTATCGGGAAGGCTATTCCAGAGTTTAGGTGCAACGTATGTGAAAGCCCGACCCCCTTCGGTGGAATTAGTTATTCTAGGTGTTATAAAAGGTCCTGAGCTTTGAGATCTTAGAGAGTGTGATGGGTTGTAATGTGATAGAAGCTCTGTTAAGTAGGTAGGGGCTAAATCGTTTAATGCTTTGTAAGTAATTAAAAGAATCTTACAATCAATACGATACTTAATGGGTAGCCAGTGAAGCGATGATACAACTGGGGTTGTGTGATCGAATTTTATTGACCTGGTTAGAACTCTGGCAGCTGCATTCTGAACTAACTGTAGTTTGTTTATTGAAGATACAGGACAACCGCTAAGTAGAGCATTAAAATAGTCAAGTCTTGAGGTCACAAATGCGTGAATAAGCTTTTCTGTGTCAGCAACACATAAAATATTTTGTAATTTGGCAACATTTCTAACGTGGAAGAAGGTCGTTTTTGTGATATTTGAGATGTGATTTTTAAATGACAGGAACACCCATGAAGTCATCACAAACCACATCTCCTTAGGAGCCCTCATCCTCTTGTCTTTACCCGAACGCAGGCCAACGCCTCCGCAGCACTCAGCATTGTGTTTGGGGGGTATGCGTACTCCGGCGCCTGTCCCACTTTCTCGCTTTATGGGGGTGTGCACTGGGCTCAGACCAGTTCAGAACTCGGCGCACTCGCCCTGACCAAGGTGGAGTGTTTCGGGTTCGATAGATCTGGCGAGCTCGGAGCCCGCTTCCCGGACAGCACGCCAAATACGCATAACCTTCATAACCAAGTATCATTATTATCCCTATCAACATCACTGTTATCTGCGCAGGTGAACTCGTGAAATATATATATATATATATATATATATATATATATGATCATAAACAAGTTTTTTACAGTAAGGAAATCTGTGATTTGTGATTTTTTTTATTGGTTTTCACCAAAATGGGGCCATTCAAAACTTGTGTAAGTTCCTACTTCAGGAAACTGTCTTCTAATGGCTGACACAACACATGAAGGCTTTGGCTTCCTAATGTGCCTGCCCAGAATGCCGTAGGCCCAGCGGACAACTTACCTGTATGCTGCAGATAGGGACAAAATATAAATATTGATCATCTTATGGCATCAAATAGTGTGACATAGGTGTTGTGTTCATATGTGCATGTTGACCTGTAGGTGGCAGTAGAGGTTGCTTCTATGGGTATGTGGGGATAGGAGACTGAGAGTGAGAAGTGTTACACCAGCAACTACATGCGCTATACTATTCTGCTACTTTCTTTGTTTTAAATAAAGTATTCTTTATGTCCATACGCCTCCTTATTGTTACGTAGTAAGGACATAACAAATTGCCGAAAAGGATTTTTTTTGTGATGAGGATGGCTTCTGTTTCTTTGTTTCCCACGCCGTTTTTGCCATGTCCTGGAGATCCAGCTATCCCTTTCGACACGTGGCTCCGGATGTTCCAGAATTATTTACTGGTGGTTAATGCTTCTGGAGATGGATGGCCGGTTGCACGCAGGTGAGCATTGCTTCTACATTGTGTGGGGACTGAAGGCCAGCGATTGTTTTATACTTTGCCGAATCTAGGGGATTCTATGGAAGATACGATTGCGGCATTGAAACTTCACTTTACTCCTGAAGGGTTTTATATATTTTATGTGGGTTCTATATGTTTTATCTAAGGGTTTATATCAATTACATTTTCTGTGTGTGTTTTTATATGATTATTACTTATTACTGCTTACCTTATATAACATTACATTATTTTACTGTGTTGAGTGGGGCCTCAGAGTTAAGAGAGAATATTAGAGGGCAAAGAGGTATTTTCAACAGGATGTGGGGGTTGAGTATGTGTGGGCAGCATTCCATGCAGGGGAGAAGATAAGAGATGTGTTCTGCACATCCAAACACACATACCCTAATAGTGCGGGGTCCTAAGTTTATGTGGAGGCAGGTGGGGGAAGTATTTTGTGTTGCAGATAGTAAAAGAAGAAGGACGTAGTCTACGAAAATATGAGATGAAGCATCACTCCATTGGACACAAAGAAAGTAGCAGAGGTCAAGGCGCTCAGGGGTTGGCCACTGTCCGAAGCAAGCTTGAAGACACACCCACACATACACATATAAAATTGTTGTAAACCACTGAGGCGGGGCTGACTCTCTCTGTAGTCTGAGGAAGCCCGGCGTGCTGTTTCTGATCAATAAACTTCAACATTTGTTAGAGTTATTTGAGCTGCCTTCCTCTTCAATTTTTGACCACGCAGGACAGAAAAGTCCATCAGATGGTGACCCCGAGTATCGTGATTGGAGAAAAAAGGCAGTAAGGATAGTCGTAGAATTCGGCAAGGACCGAAAATTCGGAACGGAACGATTTTGGGTTCAACATACGGTCGACCAAAATAAAAAGGTAAGCAGAAACCTGTTTAAACGAACTTCTGCATATTGGACACTCTAAATTTCATGTGTTGAATTTGATATGTATTCCGTTCCATTTAATAGATAGTGTTGATATCTGTTGATCAGAATAAATAAAAGACTGTGGATGAAAGGCCCACAGATGACCGTAGGTTATAGTCTTACGGCACATTAAATTTAGAAGACTGTGGATGAAAGGCCCACAGCTGACCGTAGGTTATAGTCTTACGGCACATTAAATTTAGAAGACTGTGGATGAAAGGCCCACAGCTGACCGTAGGTTATAGTCTTACGGCACATTCAAATAAAGCAGTGGATTCGAGTCCTACTATAAAGCAGTGGGTTCGAGTCCTACTATAAAGCAGTGGGTTCGAGTCCTACTATAAAGCAGTGGGTTCGAGTCCTACTATAAAGCAGTGGGTTCGAGTCCTACTTTAAAGCAGTGGGTTAAAGTCCTACTTTAGAGCGTGGGGTTAGAGTCCCTACACACATTTGAAATTTATGTGTAATTTATGTGTATGAAATTGCGTGTTGGAAATTACGGAAAATTGGAAATAATATTTTGTTTAGAATAATTGATAGAAAACAGATAATAATAAAATAATTGATAACTGTATAATTAAGAGAATTGAATAACTTTAAAAAAATGGAGGGAGAATTTGATAGAGAATGTGATGAATATGGGTGTTTGCTAGTGGAAAGCTAATGGGGACATGTGGTAAATATGGTGTTAGCCCAGACCGTGGTTAAAAATCAGAAAAAGGAAAGGAAAATTTGGGAATGGAAATGGAGTCAGATGTGTATTGAAAACGGATGGCTAGATCCGGAAAAAATGTTGGTTAGATGAGCGCCAAACGTTAGAGAAATGTTGATGAAGAAATAAAAATATATATAAAGTGGTTAAAAAAGAATAAACATAAAAATAAAGAAGTTAAAATGAAGCAAGAATTAAGACTATGGACATGCATTGTGCTTAAGGCCACTGCTCTGAGTCCGGTTAAAAGAGAGGGGGGAGAAAATGTGCAGACAAAGAAGTCAGGGAGTCAGGGAACAAACAGCATATTACCCACCCCCAAAACTATATCAAGACTTGCAACTATAGACAAAACCACAACCGTATGATGCAAAACTGCAGCAAGTTATGGTAAAATTAAACCAAGGAAACGTAGTAAAGAATTGCCTGACACAATGTTTGATATAAATGAAATAAGACAGCAATTACACCAACTAACAAGATTAGTCAGTGGAACAGCACAACAGTTAGCCACCGAGGGAGAAGAACAGGGAGAACAAATTCCACAAGGGGAGGGGGAAGAGGAGTGTGGACAGTTAATAAATCACCACACACCCCCTGTTTCATTGCATAGCAGACAGAGTTTAGATAGTGCTGAAGGAACAATTGCAAAGTGAAGAGAATGAATCTCACTCTGAAACTGAAATTGGCTTAAATCTGTGCACAGACAAAACTGACCTGGTTATCTGAAATCCCTCCAGCATTAATGTCTGTACATTCTTCTGTTAACAGAATTTCAGGCTTTACATCATTTAAATTGCTTACAGGTAGATCTTTTCCAGGACCAAGCACACCGCTGAGACCAGACACCATCAAACCGTTGTCACATTGTGCATATTTTGACAAAATAACTGCTCTGATCTAACACTTTTCCCAGAAAGTCACACCAGGACCTGAACCAGAACCTGTTACACGACCAATGGAGTGGGTACGACTGAAGACCTTCCACAGGAGGTGGAGCGAACCACGGTGGTCAACACATTGCGTGTCACCTCCCGAACATCGCATTGTGTCCCACTTGAAGGGAAAGGCGACATGTGGTACCATTTGTCTCCTTGTGCTGCTTGTTATTCCCCAAACAGGTCTCTGGAACAGACGGCTGTGGACCTGAGATCTCAGGTCCAAGAGAGGGAGGGTGTTGAAGGTGAAGTACAAGGGAGCGCAGAAAAAGGAACATTGGTCATATAGAAGAAAGGTGACATTTGAACCTCTAGCGCACTGTGTAAGTGAAGATTGTGCATATGCGGCAGGCATTGCAGTAATATTTAAGCATAAATATGGTGAAAAGTGAAGCATCACATGCATTTCTAACTTTTATTGGTCAAACCGATTCAAAGACTCATAGAATTCTTCAATTTTTATTTCATTGGTCCACTACCCAGTGCCAAAAAGGGGAGGGGGTTATACTTTTTATACTTTTTCATTAACACTATAGATACCATGGCACAAGTGATAGTGAACCATCTGTTAAATATCACACAGAAATTCCCTAGTCCTTACAGGCCTCAAAGATCTCAAATGGACAGGTGTGGGTAGTGCCATAAAAAATGAATTGCTAAACAGACAGCACCACAACATATGGACTGATATTTAACCCACAGATTTGACTGAATTGAGAGAAAAAATGTATCTCTGTCTGTTATCCTAAAGTCTTTCTTTTCAAGTTGATCACTATGACTCCTTTAGAGTCCAGATACCAGAGAGGTGTCTTAGAACCTGAAATGGAGGAGATGGGTGAGATTATACTTCAAGGGGTCATTCACACTTCACAGTTACATCAAAGAAATAGTTACACGGCCTCCCGGTGTAGCACCGGATCCAAATTGTGCAACACAGATTGTTGTAGATACCCATCTCCCAGACATGAACATATAGCATTGTGGACACACTTTCGCCACTACAACCTCATAAATTTATTATCTGGCATAATCTTAAAAGTTATCCAGACTCAAAACACTACACATCGCCTAGGATGATTAGTCTAGATTTCAAATATGATACAAAAGAAGGATCTATAGCCTGTCATGCATACACACAACTATATAGCATCTCACACATAGGACAAACTCATGATGCTAATTTAATTATAAGATAAAACCTGTTGTTACAATTCTGTTGATTTATGTGAAACCTTGCAATGTACATAGTAAATCTGCATGTTTATAGTTTTATGTATGGTAAATGGTTTGATTTCTGTTGAAGAGAGGTGAAATTGAAAATTTGTGCAATTTTCAATTGAAATCATTGGCATTGTTCCAAACCAGATAGCACACTGGTTTTTAACATATGTCTAATGATATGTTTAAAGAGTGGTTAGATCTGAAGTCCTGGCGCTTCTGCAATCGGCCTCGCAATTCTCAATCAGATTTTGACCATTGAACATGAAATGGCGTACTGTACACATCAACATTCACAGAATTTTTTGACAACAGCTATATTAGAGATTCAGAATATGTCCTAATACTTCTTTGTAATGATAGATCTGCAGGGTTAACTCGTATTTGAGTATTCTGAATTACTGTTATGGTTATTAAAATAAGTTATATAACTATACCATATTATGCATAACGTTGTATCTGGATTTTATAAATGCATGAAAATACATTTATATGCATACTGTAGACTTGTATTTTGGTTGCAATATATTTAAAAGATATAATTATAAACTATTATTTTATGATGTATACCACTGGAGAATATGCCAGTTAAATTGACTTTTGCCACTCTTCCTATAAAATACTCAGAGTATCTAAATTCCACTATAGTAGTGAAGAATCAGGTAATCAAATGGGATCACTTTATGTGGCTTTGGATGAAATTGAGACCTTATTCACCACTCGCACCAGGTACCATGAATATATATATATATATATTTTTTTGTAACCCTTTATAATCTTCTCCCAATGTTATTAAAATCATCAGTGTTCAGTTGTTGTATGCTTATACAGATGCCGTTCAGGTGTCTCATACACAATGATGTGTTATTAGTGAGATGAATTCCTTAACCTATGGAGCTGCGCTGCAAACCATACCTTCTACTTAGATGTTCCTAAGGATAAAAGGGTCAGATAAATATCATGGGGAGCATACTACTACACACAGATGTTTCTCTTCGGTGGGAAGACACCTTCTACGAACAGAGCACATGGGCTCTGACTGAATGGACTTGGTAAAACAAATTATATTGCAGACTATCTGACTTAGGTGGAAACCAACCTGGGAAAAAGAACAGCAAAGATCCACCTGCTCTGCACAGCACCAGCTCTAAAGAGACTTCTGAGGTAATAATTGATAAAAAAAGACCAAAAAAATGCCTAACTGTGTCCCCGTTGGGACTGCTCTGAGATTGCCCAAAGGGGTCAGGGGAGGAACTGTAAGGCAGCTGGAAAAGTGCAAAGAATTAAGGTTGTTTGTAAAGCTGGGACTAAACAATCAAACACCATTTGTTGCTAGATTCTGAGGAATAATATCCTGCCCTCCCCTCAGGTTTTGTTGATGTCCAAGAATTGAACCCCATCTTCTTATCACACCTCTCCCCTTCATCTCTTCAGGCCCTGATCACTAGGAAAATGCTTACCCTTTATTCTGTGTATATCATTTATAGTCATAGTATGAAGTTTTGATGATTCATGTTTGGTATTGTTTTAAAGGTCATGGTGCGATGGGTGAAAGGGTCTAGTTCTTTCAAATCTAACATGGAGTATATTAAAACTGTTTAAACTTTAATCCATAACCTGCACTCCTCTAAAGAGGATTGGCTTTATCGGGGAATCCTGTTCACAGATAAATTGGCATCCCATTTGATGATCTCGTCAGCCACGAGTTAAACTAAATTTCACAGTGACCATTGTATTCACAATGAACATTGAGTACAGTACATCATTCTTGGGTATAAAAGGTGCATTGGCAAAAGACTCAGGGAAGCTTCTGTAACCAGAACTTCCCACACTGCAACTGTGAGTCTTGATTTTACCAGGTATGATAAACTTTTTTCATTTTAACCATATAATTGTGTCTATGGCTGTGTTTGTGGGAATTTTGATCACCTGCGGATGTTGCTGTTGTGTGCCATGTATTAGATCATTATGTAACCGCCTAATTGTTACTGCAATTGAAAAACGAGAGCCCCCACCATATGTTATGCCATTGTTGACCACAGACCACTTCTATGATGACAGTGAGGAGGAGGACAAAGACAATGTATGAGGAAATGTTTTGTATCAATTACAATTATATATCAATTACAATTTAATATGTCATTTACAATTTACATGTTAAGTATAATTTGTCTGTTTCTTACCATTTAAGGGTGATAACAATAATGTGTGTGTGACCTCTTTCAGAGGTCAAGAGAGGGATTGAAGGGTTTTATATATTTTATCTGGGTTCTATATGTTTTATCTAAGGGTTTATATCAATTACATTTTCTGTGTGTGTTTTTATATGATTATTACTTATTACTGCTTACCTTATATAACATTACATTATTTTACTGTGTTGAGTAGGGCCTCAGAGTTAAGAGAGAATATTAGAGGGCAAAGAGGTATTTTCAACAGGATGTGGGGGTTGAGTATGTGTGGGCAGCATTCCATGCAGGGGAGAAGATAAGAGATGTGTGCTGCACATCCAAACACACATACCCTAATAGTGGGGGGTCCTAAGTTTATGTGGAGGCAGGTGGGGGAAGTATTTTGTGTTGCAGATAGTAAAAGAAAAAGGACCTAGTCTACGAAAATATGAGATGAAGCATCACTCCATTGGACACAAAGAAAGTAGCAGAGGTCAAGGCGCTCAGGGGTTGGCCACTGTCCGAAGCAAGCTTGAAGACACACCCACACATACACATATAGAATTGTTGTAAACCACTGAGGCGGGGCTGACTCTCTCTGTAGTCTGAGGAAGCCCGGCGCGCTGTTTCGGATCAATAAACTTCAACATTTGTTAGAGTTATTTGAGCTGCCTTCCTCTTCAATTTTTGACCACGCAGGACAGAAAAGTCCATCACTCCCCACGGAACATCGTGGCTGAGCGCCATGCTTTCAGGAAACGAGTTCAAGCACCGGGAGAATCCATTATTCAGTACTGTAACACAATTTAATAAAAGGAAGGAAGGAGGCGGGAACCGGCAGACATTTAAATAAAGTTTTAATATAAATAATAACAGCCGGCGGCCCCTCACGGATGACCGCCGGCGAAATTACATAAATACAAATATAAATATAAATACAAACATAACACAAGTTCGGGCCCGGTCCTCTCTCATCGACGGTCCGGTCGCTCGTTCCTTTTATATGATCCCAATCTCCTACGTGATTCGAGCCCCGTGTGCGCACAGCTGGCGCTTATTCACAATTACTCACTGGTCTCGAACCACGGTCTCGCCCCGTCTACTCTACTACAAGTACGTAGCAGCTCTACGGGATTTAGCGGTTACTTGTGACTTTTCAGTTACGCTGGATGACATGTTGGTGATCAGCTGGTGGAGAATGTGTACAGTTGCTATTGGAAACGGACTTGACTCTTGAAAAAGCCATTACTATCGCTTCGCAAACAGAAGCTGCTGGTGAACAAGCCAAAGTGTTATCAAATCATCGTTCAGTACCTGTGCAAGTGATACATGCCAAGTCTCCGTCTGCAGCTGTGTGTCATCACCGTATACTGCCTCCAAAACCGCCGTCTACAGCGCGTTCTTCAAAGTCTTCATCTTCTGCACCTTGTTCGTCGGCACGTGAGTGTTATCAATGTGGGTCTACGAAACACCTCGTGAACGATTGTAGTTGTCCTGCTGCATCAGCACAGTGTAATCACTGTCAAAAGATGGGACATTATTCTCGGGTGTGTCCTGCGGGACAAGCTCGCTCAGTGTGTGAAATTGACTTGCCTGAAGTGCAGATTCTTTATATGCATGATTCGTTGACGGATAAAATTTGGTGCACTGCTGTCATTACGACTGCGACTACTTCTGTGCCAGTCGAGCTTACTGTGGATACTGGATCATCTGTTTCTACCTTTCCGAAAATTTTGTATGAAACTCACTTCAAGAAAGACGCCCTTCTGCCTCCGTCATTGAAACTGGTGACGTACTCTTGTGATCCGATTCCTGTACTTGGATGTTTACCTGTCACTGTTTCTAGGGATGACATCACCTGCTCTACTTCGTTCTTTGTGGTTGAATCGGGTACGGCTTTGCTGGGTATGGATCTTATCAATGGCTTACATCTCTGTTTCGAAGGCAATTCTGTGCTGCCCAAGCAGATTTCTACTCCTGTCCTGCGATTGTCTGCTTTGACGCCTTCAGCAGATGTCGGTTGTGCAAAAGGCTTTGTGCACAGAGTTAAGATTTCTTCAGCTGTCGCCCCTGTGCGCCAGAAACGCCGCCGCTTACCTTTTATTCGGTTAGAGATGCCGTCACTGAGGAAATCCATCGCCTACTTGAGTTAGGCGTTATCGAGAGTGTGGATGCTTCACCCACCGTGGGTCTCTCCTATGGTAGTGGTACAGAAGAAATCGGGTGCCATTCGGATGTGTGTGGATTTGCGAGAACCCAATAAGACTGTGGTTACGGATAGTTACCCTCTACCTCACATTGATGAACTATTGTCTTTGTTACGGGGAGCGAGTGTATTTTCCACTATCAATTTGGAGAGTGCCTATTTTCAGTTGCCATTGCATGAAGACAGCCGAGATCTGACCGCCTTATTTACTCACAAAGGACTTTTCAGATTTTGCCAAGTACCATATGGCCTCGCTTCAGCACCCTCCGCCTTTCAAAAAATGTTGGGAACAGTTTTACAAGGACCTACGAATGTTGCCAATTACCTTGACGATATCATTGTCTGGGGACGTACACAAAACAAACATGACCACAAAATTCAATTGAAATTGAATCAATCGAAGTGTTAGTTCAACAAATCCAGTCTGCGTTTCCTTGGTCATACGGTGAATGCGCAAGGAATTCAACCTGATGAGGATCATCTTTCTGCCATTCTTCATGCACCTGCACCAACAGATGCAACACAACTCCGCAATTTCCCCGGTCTATTATCCTGGTGTAGTAAGTTCATTCCAAATTTCTCCATGTTCATGGAGCCTCTGCGGGCTTGCATCAGACAGGGCTCCGATTTCGCCTGGTCGGAGCAGGCGCAGAAATGCTTTGAGGATGTAAAAAAATTGCTTGTTCACAGCCCTGCTCTCGCATTATTCGACCCAGATTTGCATACGGTATTTGTGGCAAGGGGGGCGTGGTTTAGCATGGTCTGCAGAGAGAGGGCGTGTCGGGAGAATGACGGTGAGTAAGCAGATCAACGCTATAGTGAAATCACCTGCTTCTCGTTCTAGTAATTGGCGAGGAGACGCATTTAAGGCACGAAGGAGGAAGCGAGAGGAGAGAGCTATTGGTTAACGTCGATAAAGTACTGATTGTCTGAGATTTTAATTTCCATGTAGATAGTGCTAACTATACATTAGCAGTGGCGTTTTAAGAGCTACTACACTCTTTTGGTGAAAAACAAAACATCATTACTCCTAATTATCGACTTAATCATACACTAGACTTGATTATATCTCACGAAGCCGATCTAACCAATATCGATATAATATAATATATATTATATTAAAGCGACGATGTCACCAATCACCATCTTCTAATATGTACACTGCGCACTGCAGAAATCAGTCGTGTATCGACCGTGTTATCGACATGGTAGAACAATCGTATCAGGGCCGCTTCCAACTTACCGACGAGGGAACGAAAAGTTCAGTAGACTATTTATGCTTAATAATTGGTTAATGTCATGGTGTATTGAACAGAAGCTGCTCTTTGTAAATAATTTTGATCTGTTCTGGGAGCGACCAAGGCTTTTCCGCCCCGACGGGCTGCACCCCAGCAGCATTGGAGCGGAAATTCTGTCTGACAACATCTCAAAGACGCTACGCACCATTTGACTAGTAAGTACAAATTTTAACTACAGTCTGTGTTCTTCTCACCCAACTGTTAAGAATGTTACTGCTTTCAAATGCATAGAGACTGTGTCTGTCCCCCGAATAATACAACCAAATAATAATTTATTTAAAAGTCAGAGAAAAAATCTTATCATGATTAAACCAAAAGACAATATATTTAATGAGCAAAACCAACGCCTAAAGTTTGGGCTACTTAATATTAGATCACTAAATTCAAAGGCAGTTATTGTAAATGAAATGATCACAGACAACAGTTTTGATATACTTTGCCTCACTGAAACCTGGCTTAAGCCAAATGATTATTTTGGTCTAAATGAGTCTACTCCTCCAAGCTACGGTTATATTCATGAGCCACGTCCGGTTGGTCGAGGTGGTGGTGTCGCAACAATATTTAGAGACTTTCTTACCGTTACTCGGAGAACAATGCATACATTTAAATCATTTGAAATGCTTGCGTTGAACATAACAGTTCCAAACAAAAGTAAAAAATCATTGGTCTCTCTTACATTGGTTACTGTGTATAGACCCCCTGGGCCTTACACTAATTTTCTGATAGAGTTCGCAGACTTCTTATCGGATCTATTGGTTAACGTCGATAAAGTACTGATTGTTGGAGATTTTAATATCCACGTAGACAGTGCTAACGATCCATTAGCTGTGGCGTTTAAAGAACTACTAGACTCTTGTGGTGTAACACAATACATCAATAGACCTACTCATCGCCTTAATCATACCCTAGACTTGATTATATCTCACGGAGCCGATCTAACCAATATCGATATTATACCTCAAAGCGACGATGTTTCCGATCACCATCTTATAATATGTACACTGCGCACTGCAGAAATCAGTTGTATATCTCGTTATCGACAAGGTAGAACAATCACCTCAACTACTAAAGATAGTTTCGTAAAGAACTTGCCAGATCTGACTTCTCTAATTACCTTTCCAACGAATATAAAATTGCTCGATGACATGACCAGCAACATGGGCACTATTTTCTCTAATACATTAGAAGCGGTCGCACCTATGAAGTCAAAAAGGATAAATGAAAAGAACATAGCACCATGGTATGATAACACCACTCGCGCCCTAAAAAGAGAAACGCGTAAACTGGAGCGAAAATGGAAACAAACCCAATTAGAGGTCTTTAAAATTGCATGGAAAGAGAGTGCAAGCTGTTACAAAAAGGCACTAAAAGCAGCAAAAGCCGAGCACTTCCGTAACCTCATAGAAAATAACAAAAACAATCCAAGGTTTTTATTTAGTACAATTGCTAAATTAACAAACAAACAGACTCCACCTGACCTGGGTATTCCGCCGCACCTTGGTAGCAATGAATTCATGAAATTTTTTACAGAGAAAATCGAAATAATACGAGACAACATAGCTAAAACCAAACCTCCAAGTTTGTCGGAAGAATTAGTTTCAACCGTCAGACAAAAAGAAAAGCTAGAGTGTTTTTCTCCTATAAATCAGGAAGATTTAATTAAAATTATTGCAACATCCAAACCGACGACATGCTTATTAGACCCCATTCCGACTACTTTATTAAAAGAGTTACTACCTGCTGTAATTGAGCCCATTTGTAACATAATCAACTCGTCTATTAATCTAGGACATGTCCCAGGACCCTTTAAACTGGCTGTAATTAAGCCTCTTATCAAAAAACCAAATTTAGACCCAAATGAACTTGGAAGCTATAGACCGATTTCAAATCTCCCGTACTTGTCTAAAATACTAGAAAAAGTAGTGTCAACTCAACTGTGTACCTTCCTACAAAATAATGACATGCACGAAAAGTTTCAGTCTGGCTTTAGACCGCATCACAGCACTGAAACTGCGCTCGTTAGAATTACAAATGACCTTCTTATTGCTTCAGATAAAGGAAACATCTCACTCTTAGTCCTGCTTGACCTTAGTGCTGCTTTCGATACTGTAGACCATAAAATACTACTAGATCGTTTACACCATTATATCGGTATTCAGGGACAGGCACTGCAATGGTTCAGATCTTACTTAACAGACCGATATCAATACGTCCATTTAAATGGGAAATCGTCAAATCTTACGCAAGTCAATTATGGATTACCACAGGGATCGGTTTTAGGACCCTTGCTTTTCTCCATATACATGCTGCCCCTCGGCAACATTATTAGAAAACATGGAATTAGCTTCCACTGTTATGCAGATGATACTCAGCTATATATCTCATCAAGACCAGATGATTCCTTTAAGCTATCCAAACTGGCAGAGTGCATCGAGGACATAAAACATTGGATGACTAGTAATTTCCTCCTTTTAAACTCTAGCAAAACAGAAATATTACTTATAGCACCAAAATTAAGTAAACCGAATATCTCCGATTACAGCCTGCAAATTGAAAGCTGCACTGTTACTCCAACAAATACAGTTAAAGACCTAGGCGTTATATTAGACGGCAACCTGTCATTTAAAAATCACATCTCAAATATCACAAAAACAGCCTTCTTCCACCTTAGAAATGTTGCCAAATTACGAAATAGTTTATGTGTTGCAGACGCAGAAAAGCTTATTCATGCATTTGTGACCTCACGGCTTGACTATTGTAATGCTCTACTTAGTGGTTGTCCTGTATCATCGATAAACAAACTACAGTTAGTTCAGAATGCAGCTGCCAGAGTTCTTACTAGGTCAAGAAAATACGATCACATAACCCCAGTTTTATCATCGCTTCACTGGCTACCCATTAAGTATCGCATTGATTTTAAAATTATTTTAATTACTTACAAAGCCCTGAACGGTTTAGCACCTACTTACTTAACCGAGCTTTTATCACGTTACAACCCATCACGCTCGCTGAGATCTCAAAACTTAGGACTTTTGACAATACCTAGAATAACAAAATCCACCAAAGGTGGACGAGCTTTCTCATACGTAGCACCTAAACTCTGGAATAGCCTTCCTGATACTATTCGAGGGTCAGACACACTCTCCCAATTTAAATCTAGATTAAAGACACATCTTTTCAGCCAAGCTTTCACTTAATGCATAGTTAATGAACAGCAGCTACGCTAATTATTCTCTTTATTCTCTTTCCGCCTCTGCCTCGGGATGCCCATCCCGAGGTAGGAAGAAGTTCCACCATGTCCAGACGACCGACAGATGCCCATCCCGAGGTAGGAAGAAGTTCCACCATGTCCAGACGACCGACAGATGCCCATCCCCAATTTGAGATTACACCAGATACAGCTGCAGACTGACTGACCATCCCAGCTCCATCTAAGGCAATTCCACCAGCTGCCAAGAGAAATATGACCATCGGACCATCCCAGCTCAGACCACTACATCCCCAACCAAGAGCAAAGACGGACTATTTGTCTTATTAATGCTGAAGTTACAATATTTGGTATTAAATGCTAAACTAAAATCACATGTCACCAGTCTGAGTGCAGCTATGACACGTCAGAGGGGATCTGGCCCTCCCGGTTGAGCCTGGTTTCTCCCGAGGTTTTTTTCTCCATTAATCAATCATTGGAGTTTGGGTTCCTCGCCACAGCAGGGCAGTGTTGGCCTGCTCACCGGGAGACTGCATTCATTCATTTATTTATTTAGAAATTAGATGTTATTTATTAGAATGAACTTACTCGTTGTATAAATACCATGCACTGTGCTGTGTTTTAACTTTTCTGTTTTTCTTGTTTGCCCCTGTAAAGCTGCTTTGAAACAATACACATTGTGAAAAGCGCTATATAAATAAACTTGAATTGAATTGAATTGAATCAATCACCTCAACTACTAAAGAAAGTTTCGTAAAGAACTTGCCAGATCTGACTCCTTTAATAACCTTGCCAACAAATACAGAATCGCTCGATTAAATGACCATCAATATGGGCACTATTTTCTCTAATACATTAGAAGTGGTCGCACCTATGAAGTAAAAAAAGATTAATGAAAAGATCATAGCACCATGGTACAATAGCACCACTCGCGCCCTAAAATGAGAAACACGTAAACTGGAGCGCAAATGGAAACCAACCCAATTAGAGGTCTTTAAAATTGCATGGAAAGAGTTGGAAACTGTTACAAAAAGGCACTAGAAGCTGCAAAAGCCTAGCACTTCCGTAACCTCATAGAAACTAACATAAACAATCCAAGGTTTTTATTTAGTACAATTGCTAAACTAACAAACAAACAGACTTCACCTGACCTGGCTCTTCCGCCGCACCTTGGTATCAATGAATTCATGAATTGTTTTACAGAGAAATTACCTTAGTGCTGTTTGCGATACTGTAGACCAGGGTTCCTCAAATCTTACCCTGGAGAGCCGGAGCACTGCAGAGTTTAGCTCCAGCCCTGATCAAACACACCTGAGCAAGCTAATCAAGTTGTTAAGTATCACTAGAAAATCACAGGTATTCAAGTTTGATCAGGGTTGGAGCTAAACTCGGCAGTGCTCCGGCCCTCCAGGGTAAGATTTGAGAAACCCTGCTGTAGACCATAAAATACTATTAGATCCTTTACACAATTATACCGGTATTCAGGGAAAAGCACTACAATGGTTCAGATCTTACTTATCTGCGTTCACCATACCTGCTGGGATCTGGTGCTCAGGATTCTCGCCGCAGTGGACGGGGGCATTCACCCAGCTGTACACTAGTGTATTATTATCTGTACACTGCTAAATAAACATTCTTACCCCGCACTTGGGTCTATCCTGTGTTCTGTCATGACAGAACAGTCAGACCACGTACATGACCCAGCGGGACAAGATCCGCTGCGAGCGGCGTTGCAGCAACAGGGGATTCTGTTGGGACAGCAAGCGTCTTGCCGCAGTCGCTCAGGAGGTGGATTCACTGCAAGCACAGATGGCAGCGTTACAACGCCAGGTAGCCGATCTCTTACAAGGTGCCATGCACCCGGGAGGAGTCCATAACCCATATACACGTGGGGCCACTAGCGGTCCTGAGCCCCATGCCAACTGCCCACCGCTGTACGATTGGGATCCCAATTCCTGCAGGGCATTCCTCTCCCAGTGCACTCTGGTCTACACTCTCCAGCCTCGCAGATACGACTCTGAGGAGGTTCGGATCGCCTATGTCCTCACCTTACTAACTGGAAAAGCTCGCCAGTGGGGAGTTGCGTTCTGGGAGTCCCAGGATCCTTGTTGTCGCTCATTCCGGGAGTTTCAGGAGGAGATGACCAGGTTGTTCTAAAGGTCGGCTCGTGGTGATGAGGCGGCTGCACAACTCTCTCGCACTACCCAGGGGAAATCGTCCATCACTGACTACGCCATCCGGTTCAAGACCCTAGCGGTGGCATGTGAGTGAAACCCTGGGGCTCTACGAGCGCGATATCTGGATGGAATCAACAAACCCATTGTCGATGAGATTGAAAGTCGGATCAACGCGCGCCGCCGAAGACGCACTTCTCCACCCGCCTGTCGACGTCGAGACTCCAACCTGCAGCCTGATGGAGAGTCCGGACGGGATTCCGTTCGGGAGACCAGTGCCGTACATTGTCAGTCTGCAGATTCGGAACCCATGCAGATAGGTCGTTCCCGCCTTACGGCCTGGTGTGGCAAGGCAGACCATGTCGTTACGAACTGCCCGGTAACAGGGAGCTTGGGTCTTTACTAAGCTAGACCGCGTATCATCTGGTTCACATCCGCGAGGGGGATGAGTGGAAGACGGCGTAAAATACACCATTGGGACACTACGAGTACTTGGTTCTTCCATTTGGTCTGACCAATGCTTCTGCAGTCTTCCAGGGCCTCATTAATGACGTGCCGGGTGATATGATATTCAGATTTTTTCCCCCTCTCTCCTGGAGCACACCCAGCGTGTTCGAGAGGTTCTCTGCAGTCTTCTCGAGGACCAATTATTTAGCTGGAAGGAGCAACGCAGCCATTCTTGGTCTGGACGGACCATAAGAATTTGGAATACGTCCGTTCAGCCAAGAGGTTGAATTCACGGCAGGCTCGCTGGGCACTGTTTTTTGGCAGATTCCACTTCACCCTGTCGTACCGGCTTGGCTCCAAGAACATCAAGCCAGATGCCCTCTCTCACCTGTTCGAGGAACCGGGGAAGAGAGAATCTTACCTGGGACATCGAACGGCGGGTAGAGGAGGCCGACCGCAGGGTGCAAGTGCCAGGGAGGTGCCAGGCGTGTCGGTTGTTCGTGCCCGCTCCGCTACGTTCTGCAGTCCTAGAGGGGTGTCACTCCTCAAAGCTGGTCGGCCATCCAGGAATCAAGCGGACCCTGGCGTCCGTACACCAGCAGTTTTGGTGGCTGTCAGCCACCAATGATGTCAGACAGTTCGTGTTGGCTTGCCCAGTCTGTGCACAAAGTAAGACCACCCGTCGTCCTCCTACAGGTCTGCTCCGTCCCCTCCCTATTCCCTCCCGGCCATGGTCACACATATGTCCCTGGATTTTGTCACTGGCCTTCCCCTGCCTAGAGGGTGCACTGTGATTCTCACGGTGGTGGACCGTTTCTCCAAAGCGGCTCATTTTTCCCTCTCCATAAGCTTCCTTCGGCCCGAGAGATGGCTCAACTGATGGTGGATCATGTTTTCCGACTACACGGTCTTCCGGTTGACGTCGTTTCCGATAGGGGTCCTCAGTTTACCTCTCCGTTCTGGAAGGAGTTCTGTCGACAGATCGGGGCTTCAGCGAGTCTGTCTTCAGGTTTCCACCCTCAGACCGATGGACAATGTGAGCAAGCCAACAAGGAGCTTGGGCGGAGACTCCGCTGTCTGACATCTAACAACCCTAATTCCTGGAGCCAACAGCTATCGAGGGTGGAATACGCTCACAACTCCCTACCCGCCTCTGCCACAGGTAATTCCCCATTTGAGTGTGCGCTTGGTTATCAACCACCTCTGTTTCCCTCCCAGGAACTCGATGCTGCGGTTCCCTCAGGCGTTCGTCCGGCGCTGCCACCGGACCTGGATGAGGGACAGAGAGGTTTTGGTCCAAACCAACCTCAGAACCAAGTCAGCGGCTGACCGCCACCGGATCTCCCCTCCTGCCTACGTGTGCGGCCAACGGGTTTGGCTTTCCACCAAGGACCTGCCTCTCTCTCTTCTCGTAAGCTGGCGCCCAGGTTCATTGGGCCGTTGCGGATCGGCAAGGTGGTAAACCCGGTAGCCGTACGGCTCAAGCTTCCTCCGACTCTTGGTCGAGTTCACCCTGTATTCCACGTATCCAGAGTTAAGCCAGTTGTCAACTCCAACCTTAATCCGGCTAGTTCCCGACCCACCCCCCCCCCGCCTCGGTTGGTGGACGGCGTTCCCATTTACACCGTCAGGAAGCTACTCGATGTCCGCCGTCGGGGTAGGGGTTTTCAATACCTAGTGGACTGGGAGGGTTATGGCGCAGAAGAAAGGTTGTGTGTCCCCTCGCGAGATGTGTTGGACCGGTCGTTGATCATGGACTTCCACCGGAGACGAGGTGAGCCCCCTCCCTGAATCGTCTAGGGGCGCTGGTGGGGAGTACCGTCACAACCCAGGTCGGGGGGATTTCCGTGTCTCGCTAACCGAGAACGGCTGTCTGGTGGCTTCATCCCGTTGTGTTTTACCTTCTATGGTATTGTCCTCCAGCTCCTGTTGGCGCTCCATTGGACTATCACCCGACCCAGGTTAAAGGCGGATCGATAACTGGCATCACAAACATCACAAGTTAAACCAAAGTAATGGTCTAAAAGGCAAATGTAATAATGGGTATTGTAGTATAACATTACCGTTCACCACATATGCTTGCATGACAAGGCAAGATATCTGTTCGGAAGGAAATCTGGCAAATGGGGCAAATCTGTAACATTGTAAGAAAACCTTGTAAGTTACTCCTTTGTTTATGGAAAGTAAAGACATTAAATATTTGTTTACTTTTACATAAATGTTTAATAAAATGTGTATACCAGAAAATATCCAAACAAAAAACATATCTGGATAATCAGGTAATGAATTCTGATCAAATACCTGGGATGATCGTTCAGAATCTGTATGGAGTGTGCTTGGCTGGTCAATGGCTTCACTCACATTTATATCATCATCTTTATCATCATCAAGAACAGGTCACATCATATTCACACTCCTAATGAAACAATGGAAAAATAGACTAGCACATAAAACATTTTGAAAGTATTATGGATTTAAAATAACAAAAACAAAATAAGTAGAACCTACAGTTTGAGTGTTTTTGCACTCCTCAATGTGTAAGGGCAGCAAGGGCAGTGGAATTTTCCTGCAACATTTCATACAGGTTGACTGTGGCATCTTTGTAAATTCCACAGAATCAAAGGGTAATTGTTCAACACCAAGCTGCTCTTGTAGTGGAACAACAAATAGCATGTTCTTCCCATTATTCGACACAGACATCAGAGTCTGTGGGAATTACAGACAGTTTCTGTTGCCCTCCACCACTTTAAGGTGAAAGAGTAAATCAGTTAAAACTCCGGAATAATGCTGCTTTTATGTTTTTTAATAAGTATTTAACACTTCACAAACTTTACACATGACGAAGAGGAGAGCAATTGCTGCTGTGACTGCT